>NW_008628903.1:61754-68895 GCF_000691845.1 Merops nubicus
AAAAAAAAAAAAAAAAAAAAAAAAAAAAAAAAAAACCCCAGATATTAGCCAATCCTAAATAAATACATTTTGAAAAGAGGAAGCAGATTTGAATTAGAGAAATTTTCTCGCTGGAATACAGAGGACAGAAACCTAATCAGCTAGAAAGGTAGAGTATGATCACTTAAAAAAGGATTTTATAACGTTAAAATAATGGAGTACACAGTGATAGGTTACTTCCAGGTTTTCATCCTCGTGAAGGTAGATTCAGTCAGCACAACTGAGTTTCTGAACATAGAATGGGACTAGTCTCATCAAAATTTGAGCATCAAAGATGGAGACATCACCGAACTAGTTGTTCAAGACTTTCTTTGTAAGTGCTGAGTTTTTAGAGTTATCTCATCTGGTCAGTTTATGCCTTTTTTAGGAGATCAGATGCCTTCTTCTAGGAGGAGATAAATTATGCCAAAGATTACAGTTTATTTCTTTCCATCTGTTACAATGGGAATCTAGATATCTGTAATACAAGCATCTGTAATGGGTAAAACAAGTTTCACCCCTGTATCTTGACAAAACTACCACAGAAATCACAGAAAATCTGATGTCAGTGAGAGCTGGATATGGCTTTTAATACATCATTAAGGACCTGTCCTCTCTTCTGCTTTGAAATAACACTTGAAATATTACTTTGTCTCTGAAACAATTTCCTAGTTGACTCTTCATTTAAAAAACTGCTTACGTCTTTGGGCAATCTCCTTGTTATTTCACCCTTGACACTCTGCTGAGTCATAAGGATAGCAATAAAAGCTTTCGTTTGCTCAGCATGGCCTAGAGGTTATCAGAAACGTGTAAGAAATTAGAGGAGAGGTTTTCCATATATTGCAAATGGCAATCAATGCTCAGCAAAATGGCAGAATTAATCATCCCTTATCAAAAAGCACTACTCAATTAGTTGCAATTGGGTACTTTAAATGCTTAAGAATAAAAAACTTTCCAGCTAAATATAAGCAAGTAGAGAAAAACTATCTTTAGCAAGCATCATACTTTGATACTACTTTATCTAGCTACAAAAATAAAACTTAAAAATAGTCTCTAGCAGAGGTAGGAGAGAACAAAGAGAAAACACCCTGAATAAAATTCAAGCTCCATAGAAGTTAAATGTATTTTAATCACTGATTTCAAAGTATCTGTGCTTTCAGCCACTACTCTTTCTCTATGAGAATCCAAGCAGTCACACAACAGATCCTCACACATGCAGAATCCACAGATGATGTTTTCTTTATGGAAGTGATCACTTTATATTTTTGTAACATGAACGTTATATAATTTTTCTAACTCTTCAAGGTTCACCATCAATATTATATGGCTTAAACCAGAAGAACTGTTGAATAACAATAAACTTACTTCTCCTTTGATTTATTCAAATTCAGCTTCATTGCAGCAATGGATATAAATGCTGTTTTGTTTTTTTCCACAGTGAAAATAAGGCTAGATACAGGGAAAAAAAAAAAAATAATTCTCCAAGGTAGAAAACCTACCTGAAAAACCTACCTGATATCTCTATATATATTCAAGTGTCATTTTTGCCAGCCAACACTTAAACAAATTCTGACTTTGCAAATGGAACATTTACAAACATATATTTTATTTAGTTTTTAAAAATAATGTATTTATTGAAACGAAATGTTCTCTAGATGTGTCATATAGCAGATTTACTTAATTAGTTTGCATAACTAATCATCCTCTCTGTTTTGTATTTCTAGTGTTGTTGTGATTTTCGACCTTTATTTTACCCGGATGCTAACAGTTGACAAAGTAAAAAAAGAGCTGGTTTTGGGTATCAACACCAATGAAACTAATGTTACTCAGACTTTGAAAGTTGATGTGAACAGCATAAAGGTCACAGGTAATGCTAATAAACATTTTTTTTCTCTATATATATCCTTAAGAATGAGAGATAACATGAATAAAAACTTCAGCTCCCAAACAGCAAAGGAATTGCTACTTATCCTCATGAGTGCCCTCCTTCCACACTGCAGAACTTTCAGCAGCAGCTGAAAGAACCATTTAAAACCTTGTTGTCTAGAGAGTATGAGTCAGCATTGTGTATGTTCACTAAAGAGGGAGTAAAAGGAGTAAAATTAGTGATTTCCCAGTGAAAATCACTCAATTTCATCTCTTTTATGTAGCATAACATTTGTAAATTTGTTGTCCTTCAAATTAAAGCAATTAAGCCCCAACTGATTCATAACTAAATGCAATTATGATTTTGCTTTGTTAAAGAATGACAAAAAGGGCTCAGCCTCACAGTGAGTCAAGTTTCATTTATTGAAAAGATGTCAGTAAGAACAACAAACTGAATACAGAGTTTGGCTTCTGGAGAAGTATGTCCAAAGAGCTAAATCCATATTCTTCTAAAGCTTAGGAAAAGTGTAAATGGAAAAGAAAGGAATGTAGCTTTAAATACTAATTAGTTTTTAAATTATGCAAAAATAAAAATGTAGTGATTTTATGCAAGTACTAGAAAATTTATTGATGGCTAAGTGGAAGGCTAACAAGATCAGTGGAAATCCTTAGTTTTACGTCGGTAAGCTTCAAAACAGACCTTCACTAAGGATGAGGATAAAAAGTATTTTGAATCCTTTGAAGTAGAAGTTGATTAGTTGACATCTGAAGACCTGCTGGAGGTACTATTGAATAGCAAATTATTGTTTTAAGAGGAGTGGGACATCTGATGTGCAATGTCTCCTGCTCTATTCCAAAAGGTGCATTTTTTGCTTAGTTCAGATATTCAAAGGCTAAATTTAGAGTCTTGACATCTGTATTTCCATTTCCTACTTGCACCGCATATAAGTTGTTCTAAATAGCTACATATCACTGTGGAAAGTGATTGCTCATTATACTTCAAAAATGCCACCAATGAAAATTAGGAAGAGCTTTTTAAAAGTTTGTGTTATCTATTGATGAACCTTGAAGTAGTCAGACATCTCCTGCTGTGGATCATTAAAACACCTCTTATCACATGAGATATCATCTGTCTATTGCACCAGGAGTGCTTCAGTAAATTAACAACAGTAACTAATTAAGAATCTTAATCATATATGGCATTTTTTTCATGCTATATCTCAGTATGTTCTGCAAGAGAAGTCTTATTCCAATTTCAGAAGGGGAGGCAACTACCACACAGGTGTGGCTTGCTTGAAATCAGTTGTCACAGTGATTAAAAGTAACTTTCTTTATTGCAAACTATCCCAGGTTAATTTTAACTCATTTATCTGATTAAATTACTATTCTATAAGACACAGGTGTTCTGAAAATCCTCATAGTATAAGAAGTATCAAGACAGATTTCCCCTACGAAGACATTTTATATGCCGTACAATAGGGACTGAGGATTGGAAGGGATTAATATAGACCTTTCCTCCTTAGGAAGATCATAGAGTTCGAAAAAAGGCTGGGAACAGGGTGAGGTGGTTAAAAGGAGGGAAGCAGGATGCTGCTAATGATTCAAAGAGAAATAGTCACAGTTGTTTTGTTTTGGTTTTTTTTTTTAACCTTTCTCTGAATTGTATAAAACTAGGTATTGCCCTATAAAAGGGGTTTACAATGTGCTTGCTTTCTTCCAGAAGCTGCTGAACATCTTACTACGATGGTGCCTTTAACTTCATCAGGTCAGTATCTTTCGTAAAATAGAAATGTTTTTTTGTTACCAGTACAATGCGAAGAAACATAAGCCTTCAGCTGGCATAAATTATTAAAGTTGTCTTGGCTGTAGTTGAGGCTTGACTGGTAGGGTCCATTCAGAACTAGTTAACTGTTCCTCATTGTTTCTTACCATTTTAGAAAGCAGTGATCTGAAGTCTATACAAAAGCTCTAAAAGGTCAATTAGTAGATCAGAATAAAAGTTGCAACTCCATCAACCAGTTGAATCACAAGCTGAAGTTTTTGTAGATTTAGGCAGGTAGGTGAGGCTGAGGAGGCCTACTCTCATGCTGTGGCTAACAATAGATATACTAAGCAAAGCTGATAGAATTTCCTTCCTCTATCACTGGAATTCTTATGACTGTAGGGTGTGACACAGACACAATTTGGTCTCACAAATTCACTGAGTATAAACCTGCCAAAAGTCAGTCAGAGAGCTGAATAATACAGTAGGTGCTCCATAGCGCTAGATGCAGGTTGAGTTGTCTCATATAAATTGCCACATACAAATTCTCCAGGGCAGGGTACCAGACCAGGAGCTTCACACAATTTATGTGAGCTAAAGAAATGCACCTATGGAGTCCAAGTGTTTATTGATAGTCTAATTCCAGCTATAACAACAAGAGTTATTATCGCTCTAGTTACAGCCCTGCTAACGTTTGTAGTCTGAAGTGAACAATCACTAAAACTTATTCCCAATGATATAGTTAAAACTGCTAAAATATAAGTTTTCTCCTATCTGTCCCTTCCTCTGGTATTTCAATGCTCCCCTGAATCCTAAGTTCCATGTTGCTAGTCATCCTCTAGAAGAAACTGAGAGGCAGGTGGCAGAGGAAGGAGGAAGGGAGTTGGGAGCTGTCAGCACTGCTGGCTGAAATGGAAATTATGTCCTTGGTGTGGATTACTTCCCCCTTGGTCTTGCGTTTACTTTGGGTCAATTTAGTATGTTTGCTAACACTGTCTGCTTCCTTGCTCTTTGTGTTTCAGTCCTAAGCCCATGATACACCCAAGTTTTAACATATGTGATTTTAAATTTATAGGAAAGTGTACGTATACATTTTAGTACTAATATTAGAGTTGTAACTTGTCTTGTTTCAGCAGAGCCCATGAGTCCTATTACAAGCTCTCTGACACCAGCTTCAGATCAGAACTTTTATATACCAGGGGAAGACAAAGCATTGCTGTTATTTTAATGGGGGGGGGAAGTCATTGAAGTTATTGATAAGCATGTGACTAGAGGAATGAGATTTCAGATGTACTTGGTCTCTACACTATTTGCCTTACATTTATTGTGACAGTTGACTTTAGAATCAAGCCAGTCAGGCTGACATTGCCGTGTCACTCTGTACACTGCGATTTGGTGAAAAGGCAAATATTGCAGATGTAAGAGCAGACTGGCTGCTGCTGAGCTCTGCCCAAGCTATGGCAGAGGTGCTCCCAGACAGCAAGAAGTACAGTTCTAACTTTGGACTTTGTCTAGGTTCAGGACAGCTCACCACAAGCAAGTCCTCAACAACTCTAGGTAGGTAACTGTGTATGGGGAGAAGCAGGGATGTTGTATGATACAGTCTGATATCTTAGAATTACGCTGTTTGTGTACAGCCTCTTCTTGCACCATTCAATTCTTGCATCCCATTCCCACAAATACAAAATATGTGGGTTGACATTTTGGCTAAGGAGTCCCTTTCAAAGAAAAGGGACTTTGAAGACTGTACATACTACAGAAGTGGTATACGTGTTATGTATATCGATTTATATATTGAGACTCATCATGACTGCTCATTTTTTGTTTCCTGTTTTTTACTTTGGGCTTTAAAAAAAAAAAAATAATAAACCTCCTAGCAAACTCTCAAATGCTTTCTAATGGACAGAAAGTCAAAGCAGTTTGAATCTTTTGAAATCTCCCCTAGCCTTACTAAATGGTGAAATATCTATTACATTTATAAGCATTTTCAAATGGGTCTAATGTATTTTCTGACATTTTTAGTTGAGTATAGAAATTACATTGCAGTTTAGAGTAGTTTACTGTTAAGAAAAAATGCATTAGTAGAAAATGTTAATTTCTTTCTATCCAGTAGGTGGCAATGCTGCTTAGTTTTCCGAGTTGAAGAATAAAACTAGAATTGATTATGTCGTATGTAAACAACGTTTAATTGCATACCGGGCTTGTGCAAAACTTCTTCCTGGATTATTGGTTACGGGTTTCTTCTGAGTCTAGAATGCACAGTTTCATCTTTGCTCATCTGTGGCAATTCATTCATTGGCACAATATCACCTCCAACACTTCATTAAAGTATGCTTGGTGTGCTTCAATTACCAATTGGATACAAAATGGCAGCTCTTTTGCTTTACAATTTCTGCATTGCTAACACTGAAAGGTTTTTTTAAATCACTTTAAAATGTTGCAATGCATCCAAACCAATTTCAGTCTTTCACTTCAGTCACTTATACTGGTAAAAACACAGTATCATACGAGCATTTACTCAATCTGGTTACAGAGCCAACAGTTTTATGAAAAAAACAAACAAACAAACCCACAAGCAATAATGCTTAGAGGCTGAAAGATCAGTTTTACAGATTAATATATTTCCTTCTTACATAAACATATTTTGAGCTTTGCCAATGCATGAATAGTTCTCAGAGAATTTCAAAATTAGTGGTTATCCAAAGCTCACTTTAGTTGCATGATTTTGTTCAATTTCTTGAATCCTTTACTTGAATTCACTTTACTTGAATCCTACAGATGTCTAAGGACAAAACCATCTGAAACCTAAAACAGCATGTTTGTAACGGATGAACATTTATGCTCTACAGAAAAGTTAGTAATATTCCACAATTTTGAGGGCCTGCCCATGTATTCTTTTTTTGCAGAAATTTGCTCTTAACTTATAAATTTAATTTCAAAATCTGAAAAGAATAGAATTTCTGATATTCCTGGTATTTAAAAATCCAGTCCTACAGGATAAAAAATGAGATTCTTTAGCATGATGAAGTACAACTTTGTGATGTGTTGAAACTGAAGAAATTAAATTAAATTGTATTCAACTAAACCCAGAAATTTTTCACTGTTATTTAAAACAAAGTACATTTTTTCTCATGTTATTTAAGCATCAGAAGTTGGAAGATATCATTTATTGTATCGCATAAAGTAGTTTATTTGGGTTGAGGAAGGAAATAGGAACTTGTGGAAATTTTCTTCTAGCCTTACTTCAAGCTTAGTTGCAAGATATGTCACTTCTGAGAAATTCCACCATCCTGTGCCAAATTTTTCTTTTTAGTATGTGGTATTTCATTTCAGGCTTCTAAAAATGCAGTTCTGTAAAACACAACAGAGTGTTTGATTTGATTTGTGCTAAAATAACCAGAGGTAAGTCAATTTTTCTTTATAGTGCAACTGCATTACTGCTGAGCTGTTATTGCTATTGTCCTTATCATTTCAGCTGAGTGTTTGCCACCTGCT
>NW_008628903.1:68926-78592 GCF_000691845.1 Merops nubicus
CTTTGCGATGACGGTGTAACCTGCATTAGCGAAGATTTATTTTGTGATGGAGTATTTGACTGCCCAGATGGTTCAGATGAAACCGAAAAAAGATGTGGTAAGAATGTAAACCTCTGTAAATCGCTTATTTTTGAAACACAAAATACTGGTATGTTCAAGTGTAAATAGCGTATAGGAAATAAGCTACATAGTCAAGTCTAAATCAGTTCTACTAAAAACAATAACAAGACTGATTGTTAACATATTTATCTTGTAAATGGAAATGTTTTTCTTTAAGATTCTCATTAATGAAGAATATGCTCAATAAATAATAGAATACTACAAGCTGGCTCTATATTATTATAAAATAATATAGATGTTATTGTGTACTATACAAATATTAATACTACGACTAAACATAAAGTCAATTATAAAAAAATACAGAAACATCATATTAAGTTGTGTACCAGTAATATCAAATAATATTCTTTCCAAAACAATTAAAGTTATGACCATGTACAGGTGCAAAGTTACATTATCTAGTACCATAAACTACTTAATATCATGTTTAGAGTCAGAAAAGAGGTTTCTTTTTCAATTCCAGCATTAAGAATGTCCTCATACAAAACGCTGCAATTCCAGCTTTTCGCAGGTTACTGTGTACGCTCAGATACAGAAACCCGGGGAGTGCTGGGTTGGGGCGGGCAGTGGTAGCCTTTTGCAGCCAAGGCAGGCAAGTGTGACTGCTGCCACAGCAGGATGGAACTCTGGCAGGAACTCTAACTTTGTTGGCCACCCACCTGCATCTCACTGTACCAAGTGCTAGGTAATGGGAGTGTCTGTATGACTTTGACACAAATGTTTGAGTGGCTGGCACCACAGTGAGAGATGCATGATGATGATGATGGAAAATCTGGGTAACTGGCTTCTAGGTGATCCTGTCTGAGCAGGGGGTTGGACGAGATCACCTCCAGAGGTCCCTTTTAACCTCAGTCTGTCTGTGATGGTGTGAAAACCTTGCAAACCTGAAACCTGACTGTTTTGGGGTTATTTTTAATGGAAAAATAAATATATCCTTCAGCATCAATGAGTGAGCTTGCCTTTATCTGGCTGCCTAGTTTCCCTGAGCATCTTTTTATGCAGAGCAACCGCTGCTCCATGTAGCAGTGAACACCGAAATTATGCCAAGGAGTCTGGCTGGGTTGCTGCTTACCAAAGTACGTGTGCAGATTTTTAGTGGGGAGGCATGCATGATAATGGGGCCTGTAAAGTTTTCTTGCAAAGAGAACTTTGCTAATGTTTTAGAAGTCAAAGAAATTAACTCCCTGAGTGTTTTGCTTGCTTGCTTTTTAAGTGCTGGAAATCTAGAAATCTTATCATCTTTTTGCTGTGAGAACAGCTCTCTGAGCTTCCTGGAAAATAAGGGTGGGAGCAGTCTGGTCTGAGCATTCAGAAACATGTAAGGTGCTGGGCTCTGGTTTAAAAAGACCACTTATTTTAAAGAACTTGGAAGCCTGATTCTGAAGGGTGGTGACATGCTGACCGCTTCTGCCAGAAGTGGAATCTTCTTCAGAGAGGAGGAAAAAGAAAAAAGAGAAGAAGGAGGGGGGGAAAAAAAAAAAAAAGGGGGGGGGGGGGGGAATTGGAGACCTACATGTTACCTGCATTTTTTCTGAGTGCAGCCAACCCAGAAGGGAGACTTAGCTGAACATTTTGGGGAAGATATCCATCAAAATCCTTTAGTAGAATATCAGCTAAGATATGTTCAAATGTCTACTTAGCGTAACAGCTGCATCTGGCTAGATCATAACAACGATGGACTCTGAGCACGTCTGTTTTACAGCTGAGGAGATCAGAAAGTCCTAAAACAGTCTCAGCTAGACCTTGGTTCTGCTCCAAGCATTAGGACAACACAAACCCAAAGAGTTATTCAGTCATTCATATCTACCATCATACTCTCGTTCTGAGACATGGATTTTGTTTGGGGTATTTGTTTATTTTGTTTTATTTTATTTGAGATGTAGCTGAATAAAAAGTGCATATCGTTATAGTTTAAAAGTAGTATTATACATCTCATCAAAATGAATGCTTTTTATTTACTGTGAATGTTTAAGTCTGAGTTCAAGTTTTGCTCACATTTTATTAAAGATACTGCAGTCAGACCTGTTATATAGGGCAGAATTGAATTGATATTCTTACATTGGTAGACAGAGACGAAAATAAGCTCATCTACGTGCAGTCAAAGCTATGTAGATATGATTCAGCTGTGCCCTGGAGGCTACACAATGGTTTAAATTATGAATTGTTCTTGAGAAGAGTTTTTCAGCTGAGGCATAGCCTCTTACACGCATGGCTTTTGGATCTGATTTTCATCTCTCCCTGAATCTCTACCAAATTGTGAACGCCCTGCTCCTTTGCAAGTGAGGATACTATATCTTAATCAGTGTTTTAACAGTCACCAAAGAATATGCACAACTGAGCTGAAAATTTTGGGAATGTGCATATGAGTAAAAACAGACAGAATGTCATAAGGAAACTAGATGCAGTTACAGTCCACTTCAGGGAGCTGGGTGATTTGCCCCTGTTCATCTCCACTGATGCCTGGTATTTCCAAGCAATTCATTTGGTTGCCATTAGTTTAGCAGTTTCAGCTCACAGCCTGACAGAAGCATAGTTCTGGCTGGAAGACAAATTTTTGTTCCATGACTCTTTTTTGCTTCTTTTTTCAGTCTTCAAATTTTCCATCCAAAAACTCAGAGCTTTTCTAAATTTATATATTTAGGGCCTTTAGCAGACTTTGCAAAAACAGTGGAATAAGTGGCAATAAGCCTTTTGCATGTTTGGGATACCTGCCAGTTTTTGCACCTCTTTGATTTTTCATTCCTGTCTCATACCTGGAGTAACTTAATACAGTCATATAAAAGCTAAAATTGTCTAGATTTTCAGAAGTGCTTCAGAGTTCCACAATGAGATTTACAGCCAATACATAATTCATGCTACAAATACTCTTGTACACAATGGAGTTGCTGCCTTTTAAACAAGTTGGTTTGCTTTTTCATCTTGATTATGAATCTTAATTATTATTGTTAGTGGTTTTAGAATACAGAATACAAGGGTTAATTTTAATAGTGTCTTTCTACATTAAACAAAATTCAGTAAAATCTCCGATTTTTAGCAGAAATTCAGGCAACTGAACACCTTTTATTTTGTTTCATTGATTCAAATGTTCTTGAAAGGTTTCTTTCGGGCTCTGCAATGCAGTGCAGTAACAAAAGGCATTGCAAAAGTGCAGTTAGCCATTTCAATGAAAGGGTCTCTAGAGAAATGTGAAAGTCTGAACAGCATCTATTAATAATGGCTGGCATTGCTGAAAAGCAGCCATGTAGGAAATAAGCATAAGGAAAGGGAGGCTGGAGGCTGATCCCAGGAGATGTTTCTCTCTCCAGACTCTCTTTGCAGTTATTATATGTCTAGGGTAACATTTTGTGATTACCTACCTCACAGCATCGCTGCAGTACTGAGAGAGATCAATCACAGATAAGTCAGGAAGCAATGTACTGCCCTGGGCAAAAAAGGGGCCTGCCAAGTGAAATTTGTGGGCTTGATCTGACCAGTTTGGGGAGCTTCTCCCTACAATTTAAGAATTACAGGATTAAGCCCTCCTAATGTGCTTTGCACGCAAGTTCATTAAATAGGAGTACACAGCAAGATGCATGTTGGGTGTGCAGAGAAAGGAGTTCCTACAAGAGATGTCTTCTGCCTCATAAAGAGAACAACTGAGGCTTTTCTGAGGGTTCCAGGAAGAGGCATAGATGTAATGATTTCTGTGGCTGCCTTTGACCACAGCTGCCTTCTCCTTGTAACTAGGAAGCACTGTGAGGTTCTTTAGGGAAACAGGACCACTCCCAGCTATCTTCCTGTTCATCCCTAAGATACTAGGCACTCTATATTGCTTGGCTGTGGATGAGCAGCCTAAGGATTCATCTTTAATTCAAGTTTAATTCAAGTTACTGCCTCTGAAGAGATAAGAAGAAACAAACAAAAGTAAATATGAAGAACAGATATTAATTGTTGACAAGAGTAAGTTTTCATCATTAATTTTATTAGGACAGCATGATATCTCTTATTACTGCCAGTGCTCCTTTTTAGATCAGGATATGTCTTGCTAACCACTTTTTAACAGTACCACTTTTTTTGCACACTTCATTAATAACAAGCTGGACACTTGCCTTCTCATACTGATTCTGTTTCTCAATGGGAAATGGTTGTAAATACTAGCCCATTTTAAAGTCCCTTCCAACCCATGACATTCTATGATTATATATGATTCTATGACAGGAAAAGTATTCCTAAAATTTGACAGAAAAGGTGCTTTTATACCAATACCCAGATCTAAAGCTGTAGCTTATTCTGATAAAAAGGTTATATAGAATACTAACTCTCTTTCATGGACCTTTTTTTCTATGTATTTATAATCTTGTGTGCTTTTTTTTTTTTCCTCTCAAAGACCACGAAGTTTGCAGAGGGAATATGTTTCTATTCTAGCTCATGCATTAGACATATCATCATTAGTGAAGTTGATTCTGTCCTTAACAGTGCATGCTTGAGTCTGAATGAAACAAAGTTTAATTTTTTTGTTGTGTGTGCTACAGTGATATCTCAATTTTATACTTATAAAATGAACAGTAAAGGAGCCCTGACTTATTGTTTTATATGCCATTTCCCAGGGGAGGACTATGCTCAATAAAATTTCCATTTATTTTTTGGTATAATTGATTATTCATAATTTGGATAGTCATTACAGGTATGATTACATTCCTGATGTTAACGAAAAGCTCTATCTAATTTCTGATTATCAGCCTCAGATTGATCAACGTGTCCTTACTCCTCCAGATAATCATGTATGGTACTGATTTTATCCTTATTTGAAAGCCTTACGATGTTCTCTGAAAAACTAGAAAAAAAAAAAAGAAACAAACAAAAACAAAAACAAAACAAACAAAAAAAAAAAAACAACAACAACAACAACAAAAAAAATTTTTCAGACAGATCCCTAACATAATGTTCAGGAGATGAAGCAGAAGTTTCAACGGTACTTCAGTGCCTGCTGAAATAGTGAATTCTACATGAAAGCATTTCCAATCTTGCCAAGGCTTAAAAATACTTTTTTTTTTTTTTTTTTTGAGACAACTGATTTTTAAACTTAAGAACATATATAGAATAGAATAACAGCACCAAGGAAACAAAAGTAATAAAAGCTTTCTGAAAAAATGTATGATGATGGACGGCAGTTACCTCAGATGAATGAATTTGATAGCTGGCAGGAAGCTTAGGATATCCACTTATCTCTTTGAGTACTTAGTAATATATAAGGCAAGGAACTAGGAGGATCATAAAAATAGGGATAGCAATAGTCAACCATATCCCTTTGTGCTTTTATTCATATGATATCAAATTGTTTCTTGTAGTGAAAACAGAGTTTCCTGATTTGAAGTAGCTGTAGATAAGAATCGTCAAAGCAAGATCCTGTTTCCTTACAGATGCATAAAATGAAATGAAAGAAAGAGAGTTGGAATAATTGAATCCAACTGTTAGATTTTAATTATTTGGATTGATTTGGACTAGCTTGGATTAGTTGGATTGTCTCTCATTTAGAAGTGAATTATATGTACTGCTTTTCTTCTCGTATAATACTTTGAGATCAAACAGTCATAAGAATTAGAAGTGGGAATAAGTTGGTAGTGTGTTTTACTCTGTCTTCCATTGTTGCTACAAAGCATTTCCAAGGTAAGCCATGTAAACCGATATCTAAGGTCACCCTCATTTTGGCTCTGATTCTGTTTTTCAAATGACATTTTGACAAATGTTCTTCATTATATCTTTACAGCTGCAGTTTGTGATGGGAAATTTATGCTGACTGATTCCTCTGGGTTTTTTCACTCTATGAATTATCCAAAACCATATAATGCAAATATCATTTGCCAATGGATTATACTGTAAGCTATTTTCCAATAATTTTCTACCTAACATTTTTTTTCTTTATGAGGTGATATTGTTTCCTGAACATCAAAATTATGCCATTTGTTTGTATTCCCAAATACCCCAGCATAGAAAATGTGTAATAACATTTTCTACTTTATGTAATGCCTAAAACCCATAACTACATCACTAATTTTTCCACTTGCAAAAATTCATAGGTATGATTTTGAGAAATCCTGTGTATCATATGCATGCACAGAAACATATTTGTAAGTTCAAAATAAATTACATAAACCAAAATAATTGCAAGATATTTGTTTCAAAATATTATGGTAAATACTAGTCGTTAGGTAATGGTTTCATATGATGTAACTGTTACTAACAGACAGAACTTTCAAGAATTCCCTTGTTATTTATAATCACACAGTTCTTTTGGGAGTTAACAGCACCTGTGCTCCTAAATCATGTAGGAATATGTTTTAAAAGTGCATGAGTATCTTTTGACATAATAGCACCAAATGCCTTTTAAGCCCTGGGTACAAGAGGTGGAATTTCTTTAATCAAGGATACATACCTAGATGGAGGGACAGCTATTTGATTTCAACACTCTAGGTCCACTTCACAGGCATGGGAGAAAAAAAAAGATAGCTATAGTATGTGATAGATCTCATCCTAAAGTACACATCTAAAATAAGTTAGGCAATTCCAATTTGAAAGCTCCTAAAAATCCCTAAAATGTCTGCCAATTTAGAAGTTATTACTTTGAAAGGTAGTAATTCTTATTACAGATTTATAATAATGACCAGTCTTTCATTCTGAGAAGTATAAATTTAGTAGAAAATTTTCAAAGAAGGATAAGGAAAAGCTTTTAAAATTGTATAAGGTTTTAATTTCTCATTGCCAAGGCTCCTTTGAATGTACTAGTCTGAGTTTGTTTAGGACTTCTGTCTTCACCTTGGCGCTTCAGGGAAAAGTAATATTTTCCTTCTATTTAGTACATTCGTTCTTTTTCTATCAATACTCTTCACCAATAATTACTGGCTACACCTGGTTTTAAAATATAAATGTGTTACAGGAAAAGCACAAGATTATATCCTTCAGAATATAAGCCTGATTTGTTCTCAATTCATTGTGTCACAGATTTTGAGCACAATAATTAATCATGTCTTATGTGTACTACTTCCTTCTAAGCTGTTAGTTTTGCTTCAAACACTGCTATATCTGCAAGAAGTATTCTGTTAGTTAGATATCTACACCAGGTATGTAGCTAACAAAAGCTTAATTTTAAAAAGAAGCATCAGGTGCAGGTGCTGGAGAGCTGTGTTATTGCAGGTAATCAATGACATTATCAACCATCTGGTTTTATTTTCCAGCTCTCTGTTTTAAAAAATCTGGCCACACTGACAGTAAAGTCCCCCAAAAAATTAAATGTGGTACTCAGACTTTGTCTCCCTTTCAGAGTTGTTTCTACAGGGGAACCTCTTGTGTCTTCTGATCTCCAATGACAGACATTTTGTCCTATTATTTTTTATTGTTCCTATGAAACTGTGTTAGAAGTCTCCCAGTAAAGCATCCAAGATTTGATTTCTCATCTGCCTTTCTTTGTCTAGAAAGATTTGGCCATTACGTTTAGAAAAGCGTTTACATTTTTACCCCATTTACCTCCTCCCCAAATTAAGATGTAGTTTCATTTTAGAAGTGGGAGCACTATGCTCTCAGCAATATTTCCCTGTAATATTAACTTCCTGAAAGATTACCTTTCAACTATATGTTTCACTCTTTTCAAACAAAAGACATTTTTTTTTTTCCTATGGAGAAATATATAACAACAACAATTTAAAAAAAAAAAAAAAAAAGTAAATGCAAAGTATCAAATATTTACTTCATGCTTCTCTACTATTCAGTACTTATAAGCACCAGAAGACTTCTGTTGAAAATCTACCTTCACTGGGTCTCTCAGTTCCAGAAAATAACAAATAGTGGTATAGGAAGCTAAGCTGATGGTCATAGCAGTTTTAGAATTTGAACTACCATGTATGTTTAGTGGAAAGGCAATGGGAGAATTATTTAAATACAGATTACTGAAAGTAAGTGCAGCAAAATAAAACCAAGGGTTGTTTACATTTTAGTTAAAGTCACTTTTGCTATTAAACTTACTTGATGATAGTTACATTTGATAACATGTTCCCAAATAGTAGTTTGAGCTCCTCAAATCTTCATTCAAATCCTCTTTTTGTAGTAAAAGTTACCATTTCGGACTCTCAGGAGAAAGGTTTTGGTATCTTACTATACATATTGATACCATGATGCTATTCTTCTGAGTTTAGGAAGTCTACCTAGGAAGTGACCTGTTACTTATTAGCTACATGTATTAAAAAGCTATTGTAAATTAATGAGATGCAGGAGGAGGGGGCGGAGGGAGGGGAAGGAGGGAACCACAACAAGCTATTCACCTGAATATCACATTCTAGAATTTAGGAGATTCAGTTCCTAAAATATACTTGTATTCCTTTACTCACTGGAGTTT
The DNA here is from genome assembly GCF_000691845.1 of Merops nubicus. Classification (NCBI taxonomy): domain Eukaryota; kingdom Metazoa; phylum Chordata; class Aves; order Coraciiformes; family Meropidae; genus Merops; species Merops nubicus. The sequence continues at coordinate 77,412 of NW_008628903.1, forward strand.
TGTACTGCTACAAAAGGTTTATACCCTACTCCCTTGGTAGTTTAACAAACTACAGGTTAGCCAATCAGGTAATTTTGATTAATAATCTTGATTAATGTAATTTCACATTGTTTCTAAACTTAACATCATTCAAGCACAAAATGAATTTACTACAGTCAAATATTATTAGAATATGACTTTCAGTTTTGAGTTTTATTTTTTCTTGTTATCTTAGAGTGCCTCAAGGGTTATCCATTAAACTGAACTTCACTTCTTTTGAGACACAAAAATATGAGGACAATTTAAATATTTTTGAAGGTATAGGACAAAACAAGATTTTAAGAGGTAAGGTTATTTTTCAGTCAATATTTTTTCCATTAATAAAATTTAAATTTTTGTTTTAAGATCTTATGTGAACAATCTTGATAACTTGATCAGAGCCATGGTCTTGTGGGGTTCATGTTTTGTGGAAATATATTGTCAAAATATCGTATAACATCACAACTAACATAAAATGAAAACATCTAAACTGAAACTCTTGGGAGGAGGTTTATGATATTCCCTGGAATTCATTACAAGCATAGCATTGCTTTCCTCAGACCTTGAAATATTGGTTATACCTTATCTCTGTCTCTATATTCTGTTCTGGAATACTTGGATTTTGCCCATTTTTTTACAAGATGCTGTCTATCCTGAATCAGAGGTCGAATATCTATACTTGAAGATAAATATAAAGAGATAAGTTACAAAGATACATTATTAATTATCCTTATTTTTGGAAACAGAGAGAATGAGAATATGAAATAGTAAAAGATACAAAATAAAGAATGGAGAAATTCTGTCCTTTCAGTACTGCTTCAAATTTGACCGTTTCTTTGGAATTTCAATGTAGATGTGAGATATCACTTCAATAATATTCTCTGTAGCAATCATTAACTTGCATGGTTTTAAGGACTGCTGTGGGGATGAACAATCATACCACAAAGACATAAAGACAATGTTGAAGACTACCCCTCTAGTGGATTGCCTAAAACTTTGCAGTTTGAGGGGTAGAATTCCAGGTATTCCAAGTAATGCATGTAGAGGAAAGGACTACAAGACACTTTCAGTGAGTCTCTCCACTTAAGTAAAAGAACCTGAGAAGGATGGCGTAAAATAACACACATATATCTAAAAGTGTGAAAGATGATGTCCATTGTCTT
>NW_008628903.1:78623-104279 GCF_000691845.1 Merops nubicus
AGTTTGGAACTGTTTCAAATATACAGGATTACAAGTAGTTAAATAGCTTCTCCTCAGAAAAGCAAAGTCTCTACCTGTGTAAAATTGAGCAAGGACTTCAGAAAAGAAAGAGTGAAGGGGAAAACTGTTATAGAACAGTGAGGAATTCAGGATTTTCTTTATCCTGAATATGGACACTAGTCTATGAAATTTCCACTAGCTTATATCTGTGTTGATGGATATGAGAGATGGAATATGCAGAATACTTCTATGGCAGCCAAACAGCTAAATGCCTTCAGGGTTTTGAAACTATTGCAGCATGATGGGATCACAGTACAAGAGGGAGAGCATTCTTTAAGGCTCAAAAAGCTATTTTTCTGACAGAACTGGGGATTTTAATGTGCATGGGATTGTTTTCTCTCTGACTATATTATTCTTTATTTGTCCTCAGCTTCTCTGTCAGGGACTATAACTGAGACAATTTACATTTTTTCTCATGAGGCTACGGCACGGTTTATATCTGATTATTCTGAAAATTACAGTGGCTTCAATGCAACATACACTACATTTAATGCAAATGAACTAAACAGTAAGTGTTATTTTTGTGTGTGTGTCTGATACCCTGTAAGTTTAGTGAAACCATATTTTAAGTTTGACAAAATGGAGGTGAAAAAGGAAGCAGTGTTTTATGGCCTTAATCTACTAAATAAATCAAATTTGAGAAATTTCATACTAATCTAAAGATCTAATAATTTATTTAAATAAGACTGTCCACAGGTTTACAGGCCTGTTTCTAGCAATAGGTGATGCCTTACAAAATTAATCTGTTTAAATGAGAATAAAACTCTGGCCATATCTCCAACAGAGTCCTCTAAGACAGCTTGTTCACTAATGACCCTTGTTGAATCACTGATGCAAATCATTATTCTATGATCACCTGACAGCACCTGCTTTCCAGAGTTTCTCATGTCCTCGTTTGTTGCCACAAGTAGTAGTCTCAAATGGTAAAACTAACATTCAGGAAAATACTTGCTTCAGTAAAAGTCATGTTGATTTACTAGAGGTTCTTATTTACAGATTATGAGAAAGTCAATTGCACTTTTGAAGACGGCTTTTGTTACTGGATACAAGATTTAGATGATGACTCAGAGTGGGAAAGGGTTCAGGGTCCTACCTTTCCCTTTATGAGTGGTCCCGATTTTGATCATACATTTGGCAACATGTCAGGTAAGATCAAATACAAGTTGCTTGCAGATTAAAGGAAAAGCTTGACTTAGCTTATGTTTTACCACTGTATAATGGATTCTTCATAGTGATATTGTTGGGATATAATTTTATTCTGACATAAAAATGAGTCAGGGCTACCAGACAAAATGTTTCATGCTACTGATCGCTATCTTGTGTAAATATACCCAAGCCTAAAGATGAAATAAAGGAATATATGAAGTGATTAAAGTGTGAGGTATTGAAAAGCTTCAGTTAATATGCCCAAGTGCCTTATCTGAGAAAATAAGTTCTATTATGCAACAGTATTATAGGTCAAATAGCTACATGCCTACCTTAAGGAAATATACAAGTATAGCATAGTTAAATTTTAGGGAAATCACTTCTATTTCATCCATATCTACTAGTGACATCCTTGTCACAGAATAATTTTGTTTTAATGTAAAGTTTACCTGCAGAGTACATAGGACACCTTTGTCCCTAGTTAGACTTGCACAGCAAACACACTAATTTTCAACACGTGCAAAAAACACTAAGACTCCAGCAGCTGCTACAGCAAAACAACTTAATTGGCAGAGTGATCATACCAAGTGGGGATTTTAATTAAAGAGTAGTCTTAGTGATAGGGGTCAGATTTTGAATGTATATCTGAAAGCTTATCCCAGAAATAGAGTCCAAAAGTTTTTTTTCTGCTTCAACAGGAAAACCAAACAACCTCTTTCCCAGCTGATTTGTCCATTCAGCTAAAACTAATTAACATAATTTGGATTTTGCAATGGTTACATATATTCTGTATAAGACTATACAGTCAGTGACAAATAACTGGAAAAATGGCAAATCACTTTGGAAAAAGTTACCCCCAGGAAAATAAAAATATTATTCACCACGCTATTGGACAGAAATTATTCACCTCTGAGCACATTTTCTAAATAATCTCCAGAACAATGTTTTGTCTTTCCACTTGACTTCTAGAATACAAATCAGATAAAAGAATGTAAAATTTGTTTAATAAAGCATTTGACAACAATTTCTAGCTCTCTTGGAAATGCTAATTTATTTTGGGTGTTCTGTGTTTCACTGTGCTAGATCTAAGCCGATATGTAATGATGCTACTACAATGAATATTCAAATTTCTGTGACCTGCATTTGAAGTAAAAATGTGAGCTGCAAAATTAATATCTATCACATACCTTCAGTGAGACAGTGTATTTTTGTTTTGCTGCTCTTGAAAGGCAAAGGATTTAATACATACTGAAAATTGGTTCAGAATGCTCAGAGAATTTATGAAATAAAAATAGAGGCCTGTCACTTTTATGAAAAGGTCTTCTTATAATCAAAGTTTTCTTTTCAAAAAGAATGCTATGCTCATTTTATTAAAGCTAGACACTATAGATATATATACATAATTTAAATTATATAGTTATATCTATATATATTTATTCTATGAATATAATATCTTCATGTATGTGTATTAGATAGAGAATAAACCCCAAGATTAAAGCCATGACTTCAGTAAAGTAAAAATTTTATTTTAGGACTTTCAGATTTTAGGACTGTATAATTTCACATTTCCTGTGACAAATCTCAATGCTCCTGTAGCCAAGCTTCATGTTTATCTCCACATGACAGCAATAAAACCAAATTACCAGCTACAATGAATTAACTGAGAAAAAGTTAAAACCCAGTTTCCCCAAAGAATATGTTTTTCTTGTTTATAATGCCTCAGCTTTCTGTAAAATATTCATGTAATCGTCCTCTCACCCTTCTCAATATGCAACCCATATTTCCTATTATTATGTGGATAAAAATTATAAAAAATGTTGTGAAATTCTTCTGCAAAATCACAAGCAATGTCAAAGAAGACATTTTAATAAAATAAACAGAAATCACTGCCTTCATGAAATAAAAGGCAAATCTCCCACTGACTTCAAAAGGACTAGTTTCTGTTTCATGTCTAGTTCTGAGGAGTGTCCAACAAGTTTAAAACCTCATTTTAATATGTCATTGACAGATGAATATAACTTGGGATAATCATTCACATTTATTGTATGAGGAATCTTCCAAGTCATGCAACACTATCTGTGCTTGATATTGATGTTATTTTTAATATCAAAAATCTTATTTAAAAAAAAAAAAGTTATTCTGTACTGACTAAAATGTGTGCTTATTATTTTGCAGGATTTTATATTTCAACACCCATAGGACTTGGATCTGGAGAAGAGAGAGTCCGGATTCTGAGTCTGCCTTTGGTCTCTTCAGATTCATTTTGTCTAAGCTTTTGGTATTCTTACATAATTCCAAAATATATACTTTGTTAAAAACAAAACCAGACAGCTTTCTTTCATATATAATACTAATCCAAGTCTGTGTGCCAGAAGTACAAGCCTGCTTCTGTTTGGATTTCCATGCTCAATCTCAACTCCAGCCTGAAACTTTGACTCCTTTATAGGTTTGATTTTTGCAGTTAGCTTTAATGTATTTTCTTTTTCACCCTGTAACCAATATTCATTTCCATACAGAAATTATATTAAGAATTTCTGAAATGCTTTTTGTCATGAAGCTTAACAAGGCTTCTGCAGAAAATAGCAAAGAACCAAGTAAAACTTCCAGGTATAATCTAAACACGATTAATTTTATTTTCATTCTCACTACAAATTAGTCCTAATTCCATAAAACTGTTTATAGAATTAAAAGCTTGACATTTTTAAAAGAAATTTCACTTTGTTCTAATGATACCAAAATTGCTCTTCTCCCTCTAGGTATTTCATGTACAGTGCTAATGTTTACCGTTTAAGAGTTAGCATAAGTAATAAGCATGGTTTGGAAAAGATCATTTTCCAAAAAGAAGGAAACTATGGAAACTACTGGAATTATGGACAAGTAACTTTAAATGAAAAATCTGATTTTAAGGTTTGTTTAACTGCTAGTTCTTTTTAAAAATTATTTTAGCTAAACTAATAGCAGAGTTTTCCATCAAATGAGCCAAATGATCCACAGCTCCAAAGATAATATCTAGTACTGTTCACTAATTGCATGCCATCAAATAAAATTTAGCATGCAAAACACTGGAGTCCCCGTTTGAATTGTCATTCCCCAACACCATCACCCTTCCCTACTCTGGAAATTAAAGTTATTGTGGAAAACAGAAAATCTTAATGTTGTCATGGAACAATGAATATTACGGCGAAATAGAGCTTTCCACAAAACCAGGGTGTTCAAAGCCAATTATCAAAATATGATGTGGAGTTTAAAATCTTGATGGTGAGTGTGATACGAAGCACTTAACCATGAGAAGATTGAAATTAGACAACTTCATATTCTGAAGCAATATTTTCACTAATTACAGAATGATTCCGTGAAAGTATGTTCTAGACAGTCTTTGGTGCCACCTGACTTGTCTGTACACAAAAGGAGAAGACTTATGTTAGACAATTCCTTCAGCAATTCTATTGAAAACAATTTCTTTTTATAGGTGTTTGGGATGGCTGGTCCCCTATACTAGTTTTGATTGATGCAAAAGCACTTCCAGAAAGACACATTTATCTCCTGAGGAAGTAAATGTATCTGTGACCTGGCTGCACCAGGCTGCCAGAAAATGTGTGGTTTATGATCTCAGGAAGAGTGCTATACCTAGCTGTATTTTACCAGCATGAATTCCTTGGTAGCAGGATTACTTAAAGTATGTGGATATTAAAGCTCAATGACAAACAAATGAGATTAGTTTCAGTTTATCGTGAAGATATACACCATTAGATCAAAAGAATTTTGAACTGATGAGATGTGTCATATAGGATTTCTTTCAAAAATTATTTGTATTCATGTATAAAAAGTCAAATTATAGAATAGTTTTAAATTGTGTTCATCATTTATATGAAGAAGTTCCTGCATTCCTTAGAACAATCCTATTAGTTTGAAAACCACTGGGGTTTTATTTTGTGAGGAATCCTGTCTCATCCCTTATGACCTCCTCTGAGTATAACACCTGTGTAGATTACCATGGAAATAAGAGCATTCAAGAAAGAAGACAAAATGGTTCAGCATAGGAAGTTGAAAAATGTTTCATTAAATTAATTTTTTTTTTCATGAACTTCAGGTTATTTTTGATGCCTTTAAAAGACGTGGTCCCAGTGACATTGCCTTGGATGACATTGGCCTCACAAAGGGAAAGTGTAATGAAAGTAGCTATGTAGAGCCAACTGCGATTCCAACTGTTACTACTGTCCCTTCAGTTCCCAGTAAGTAAATACTAAATTACCCTTGATTACCATTTCCTATTACTACATTTATGTAAAATTTATTCAGAATTTTCAACTTTCGGTTTTATAAAAATCTTTCCACCATTATAAAATTATCTGCAGGATAACATACTAGGGACCAGGCTCCCTGCCTGTGACTCCATTGATAGCAAAAGAACTGGTAGATTCACAGCTTAAGCTATCACGACAGTATTTGCCGAAACCTGAAGATTGCAGGATAATAAAATAATTCAGAATTTGTCTCTAAAAGCTTTACTTAGTAAAGCTTCCAGGAAGGCACTGAAAGGGAAGAAGAAAGAGAAGGTAGATTATAACCTCTATATTTTAATTATAAACATTGTAGCAGCAGAATAGGAGAATGAGCAAAGTCACATAATGATATCACCAGAGGCCTCAACAGTAAAAATTCATCAAGCTCTGAGAACACATGCACACTGAAAACTCCCATATTTAGGAAAATTAATATAATAGTGCCAGAATGGTTTAAGAAGCAAGCACAATCTATTAGTGTCTAATACCCAAAATGGAGATACTACTTGGGGCAAGGCTTACAATGATCAAGTTCTTTCCAATATGCATTTGGCTGTATTGTTATTCCTACTACATTAAAAAATAAAAAGAAAATAATATTTGCTTTGAAAAAAAAATAAATAGGGAAACAGAAAGGACTGGACAGTTAGAAACCTTTGGTTTTAATGGAATTGAGTCAACAAAAAAAAAAACCCAAGGGACTTCTTCCACTCCCTGACTGAATGAGAGATCTCAATATTTGCATGCATTATGGCAGGTGTCAAAAACTAAGCCTGATTTCTTCAGTTTTGCCTTTGCTAACTCTGCTCCTTGTGGTAAGCCAGGAGTGATGAATCAGTTCTTGCTCTAGTAATAATGGATGGGGCTTTTATCCTGCTTGAGAGGGCCTCATCTCATCTCACTGTCTTCTTGGCACTTCTTCTGAATCCTTAGTTCAGTGGAAAACTGGAAGATGGCTGGTTTTGTTTGCACATTTTTGCCATCTTCTCTAAGTCAAGCAGAAGTTAATGAAACATGAAGTGTTGCTACCTATAGCACATATGCACTTCTCCAGACAGGTTGTAGAGCTTGATCCAGATCCATCATACTGTAGAGTCTTCTAGAGGAAAGCAGAGACTTAAGCTTCCTCAAATATTCCTGTTTCACAGAGCTAGTTAGAAGAATCTCACAGAGAAAAATACAAAAAAGAAATGTCTGCTAATGTCATTATAAATCTGAAAAACGTATATAAAACAGTGAAGAAAATTGTATACAATGTTAACCAGGTCCATGTGCATTAAAAGTGAAGACTGGTGTAAATATGAATATGGCTTTTGGAAAAAATCATTAAAATACCTGATAGGGCATTGTAATTTATTGTGAAAGAGACATGAACTTTTGGGGAAAAAAAAGAGATATTTCTGCAAAAGACCTCTTCACAGATGGCTTCAAATAATTAAAACAAACAATGTGTATGTTCCAGGACTGCCTCCTGTTAAATTTGCTGTCACTCATAAAGCGCAGCTAATTGCTCTCTTGACAGCATACAGTAAACAAAAGTGGTCTAAAATTAAAATAACAGGAAAAGACTGTTTGCATTGTATTTATGTTGGAGCACTATGTACTAATGTTGTCATGCTATCAAATCTATCACCTCTAAACCTACTGCATCAGGACAAGAAAACAAAAGCAGGCTTTATTACCTGCATTCAAGTGTGAAAACAAAACCTTCTAAGATCAAAATTCAGTTTTAGAGCTCCATCTTGAGACACAGGGAGGTAAAGTTCAAAAAGATGTCTCTGTCAGCAAAATTAAATTTTAATAACACTAGAGATTTCAGTCCTAATTTACTGAAGTGAGTTTTTGACTTTGATTGCAGTTTTCATTAACAAAATATCGCAGAGAGGTGCCGGTGTCTGCCACTTCCAGCCACCTCTCAGGTGCTGTGGGCAAACACAACTCGCGAGTTAGTCTCTGTCTAATCGTCAGTGGTAGAACAACCCTATGGTAAATAGTAGCTGAGCACTCTTGTCAAAACACCAAATACAATTTTCTACCTAAAATATGGTGATAATGTTTTAATACGGGGAAAAAAAGGAGATGGTCATGTGGCATATAACTCCTGAAATAAAGAGGATCCATACTGTCCTCTCAAATGATAAAAAAGCACCATCTAAGCTGTTGCTGGGGCAAAACTAACTTGTTTGCATAACTTTGTTGAGGCGTGCTACATATATGCTATCTGAAACCTGATGAGAAAAAGTGAATGTTATCAATCATCTTCAAAGAGACATGAAACTACTTTGATGCATGTGGTGTAAGCTTACTAACACTAATGGTTTCACTACAAATGTCATGCCTGTAAACAAGAGATGAAAGAATTTGAGCTGAGCTAATTTGTTTTGCTAGACGTAGAGCTTCAGTAAGAGGCAGTGTCATCATTCACAGTGCCACAAAAGCTCATTGCAAAGTCAAAAAAAAATGTTAGTGGTGGAATAGGGAAGCTGGATTTGCTTTTGTCTGTTGCACAAGACTGTCAGCTTACACTTTCATCCAAAACAAAGATTGCTTTCATCTTCATGTTCATTTATAAACTGTCTTTTAACACAAACAACAATGTGGAAATTACAGTCTAGATTCCACATTTAAGATGTGTATATCTATATATATTAAAGTTTTGGCCAAAGCACAGAGGAATTTTTTTATTAATAGGCCATATACAATCTTCTGCAGTGCTGAGAAAATTGTCTACTATGCTTAATGAAAGAACTAAGATTATTAGTGCTGATTGTTATTTGGTTCTCTAATGAGTGACAACTATACAAATAATTTCATATAAATTTGTGTGTTAAGGATCACCAGAAATTTTAAAAACATTTTTCCAGACATGAGTAAAATCTATTACTTCTACCATTTCCCCATGCAAGACAAAAATCATTTCTAATGTGCCTGACATGCAGTCAATACCAGATCAGATTTCACCAGAAGTTAGCCCTGTTCTGCTGTTGAGAAAGTTAGTTTTGCTTTGTCCATATCATCAGATAATACTGGCTAATAGTCATATATTCTTCAAGTAGCTTTACAATAGTTCTGTGTCTGTTGATACGTGCAGTAATGTTGAATAAAAAAAAAAAAAAAAAAAAGTGTAATCTTTATTTGTTTATAATAGTATTTACAGAAAGTATTCATCATTGTGAGCCATACAGCGGAAACATAATATATTTGTTAGCATGTGATTGTTAACGGTACCTTTTTACTTCAGAGAGTTTGGCTTTTCTTGCCAAGAGTACTTTGGTGAAATAGAAAGTTCTATAGAGGGTTGTCATGATAAAGTTCAGATCCTTCTTGTATTTGGGTGGGACTTCCTCTCAGTGGAATTCAATGAGCAAACTCAGTAGAACTTGTAGATTATTCTTCTGCTGACCACTTGCCTAACTAGGAAAGATATTGTCATTAATGGACAATGCATGATCTAGATCCCTTCCTCTGGTCTTAGATCATCTGCAAGAGATCCAAGGTGGCCCACCACTGGTGAGACAAGTAAGTCAATACACTCACTCACTGCAAAGGTTATGCAGAGGGGACTGAGTTGGCCAAGGATCCAAGCCATGGGAGATGGAATGAACCAGGCCATGAGTCCCAGATAGAAATTCATGATCTTGTTGTGCCATCCTGGTAACTCCACTTCCTATGAGGGGTCAGGGAGCCCTTTCAAGAGCCAGAATCCCACTCATAGACAGACCTCCCAACTGCACTGCAAGCAGAATCAATTCTTATACAATTGGCTTCTTGCCCCACCTCCAAGTTAATGTGGAAGGCAGGGGCACCTGGTTGTGATTTCCTAACCAGTTCCCACTCAAGGCTGGCCGGACCTTGGGTGAAAACCACTCAGGAGAGTTTTTCTTGCCTGGTTGTGGGCATCGTGCGTATGCCAACCCTCATTCAGGGCTGGGGGTTTAACACAGCACCTCAGTTATGCAGTCCCGAACCAAGTGGCTCACAGTATGCAACACTGACAGACACAATGAAATGCAAAATTTGAGCCAGAAGGGACGGTGGGGCTGGGGAAAGTGTTAAAGTTTAGCCAAAAATCCATTTTAATTCAAAGAGTACTCGAACAACAAAACAAAAGGTAGATTTCTTCTTTCTTCTCTGAGGAACACTATTTTTTAATAAAGTTATTGTGAACAAAAGAAGTGGGAAAACACCAAAGTTCATTCTGATGGTACAGCTGAAATGGAAATAAAAAACTTTTCTCAATATGAATTAGTTTCAGAATATGAAGCTGACATATTTTGGGTGTAAACCACCATCTCAACTATAGAATGAAAGAAAATATTGACTATATAAACCTCAGTTAGGTATATCGGTGTGTGCGAGTGCACATATATGTGTTCCCATCTACAATATTTGCCTTTAAATAAATTTTATTGGGGTTTAGGTATTAAGTGCATATGTATGTTTATGAAAAAGACCTTTCTTATTGGAGCAGCTGTTTCAAAGGAAAAACAAATGGTTACTTTTACCATTTACAAGGTTCAGCTGTAAAAGTTCAGGTTCCTGATGAAATTAAAATAACAGTGTAAGGGTGTTTTTTGCTATAATGTTTATATGGTAGATGACAAAATGGTCTTTATACTTGAGCATCTCTGCTAGTGCTGAAAGATCAGTCAGATATAAGCAAGGTATGCATGCAAGCTAAGTGCATAAAAAGGTTATATTGGGAGGGGGGGGTTATTTCTTTGCTTTCTCTGACATTTTCTAGCTTTTACATTGTTTTATATTGAAGTGTTGGCTTCTCACAACTCATTGTACAAGCTCTATACCAAAGGCACCATAACTGAATCCTTAGAGTGATAAAGTTAGTTTGAATATGCTCTTCCTAAAATTACTTTTCCCAAATTATCTTTGTTACAAGGGGTTGCAAAAGTAAAATAACAGGTTAACTATGTTTTTGAAATCTTCTCTTTTTCAGCTGACTGTGGCGGGCCAGTTGAACTCTGGGAGCCAAACAGTACATTCAGCTCTGAAAACTTTCCAAACAATTACCCTAATCAAGCTTTTTGTAAGTCATTCTTCTCCAAGTCTTCAGGAAAAAGTTTAACCATATAAAAGTAGAGATAGCAAATCTGGTTTCCCAAATCAGATGCTGTCAAGCAAAAAAGAAAGATCTAAGCTATATATAGTGGGATCATTTTAACTTAAGTCCATACAACACTTTCAGAAGCTAAAAAATCATGTGCCAGATGGTTAAAAAGTGATGAAGACAAGTATAATCCCTTGGAATGGGTTCAGATAGACCAATTTCATCATGCCTCTTATGTCAGGTATCTTTATGTCAGTGCAACAACAGAGAAGGTGCTGAAAGTCCCCATTTTACCTTTACACCTGAATATAATATCATTGTCTATTAAATAGTTAACCTTTTCTATGGATAAAGAATGTGCATATGCATTTTGCAAGGGACCCTCTCTTTACTGAATGTTTCTTAACATACTAGTGAAAAGACATCATTATTCTACTGATGTTACTTGATTTAGAGTAAGCTACAGCAGGCACAAGTGAAAAAGTTTCAACATGGTCCACTATTTGTTGTTGATAGATGGAACAAAAGAACTGTGTCATTGCTTCTTAATGAAATTTTACTTATTTATTACTTCACTTTTAACTGGAGAATTGTGTTGGTATGTTAATCACAAGAGTTGTAAATTTGTGTTTCTGTCCCACTTGAGATATAGCTTTCATTTCCAGATATTAATTTCACAAATTCCCAAATGAGATTCCTGCTAGTGAGATAATATTTTTCATTCGATGAACAGATTAAAGAATGGTTGGGGGTTTTGTTACTTTATTTACAAGATTTCCATAGTATCCACACTGATATAGATTAAATTGCTTAAAGCATGGACTAGAGAGAAGCAAGTACTTCTCTAAAAAGACATCTGACTTGAAAGACAAGTTTCTGTGACTGATTATTGAAATTATCTTACAAGGCTATTTGTCACATTTTCACAGTTGCAAAAGCATTAACTTTGCTACTTTACAGAAACTTGCAGTTGTTGTAAATGGAAAAAACATGTATGTGTGCATGTCTTAGGAGTCTAAATCCAGTTTTCAAAAATGTTTTAGAAAATGAGAGTCAATTGAATTTGGGATCCTGACAGCATAAGTTCCCTCTAAAGAAAAGGTTTAGACTTCTAAGTCTCTTGGGTGATTCTTAAGAGTTTAGCAGAGATTTCTTTCTTTCACCCTAAATCCTTCAGCATGAAAATAACAGTAAATGTAACAACTGAAAAGGTGATTTTTGTTTGTGTATTATTTTCTAGGTGTGTGGTACTTAAATGCTGAAAAGGGAAAAAACATTCAACTTCATTTTCAGGTTTTTGATCTGGAAAATATTCATGATGTAGTTGAAGTCAGAGATGGCAGAGGACCAGATTCCTTACTTTTGGGCAAGTAACAGCGTTGGGTACTAAAACGAATGTAACCAGACAGCTGGAGCAAAGTGGTAGATATCATATATAGGAAATTAATTCTCTCTAATTACATTTCTGCACATTTTCGAGTCTTGGAAGTTAGCAGGATATTTTGAAAAAGCATCCTTCCCAAATGTTTGCACACACTCATCTTTCTACACAATTCAAACAAAACTAACTTTGTAATACATAAGAATGTTCATGTACATGGACAAACAGAAGCATAATCTCTTAGTTGAACCTTATTTTTCTCTACCAACATGTCATATTTGGGGTTGAGATTTGGTCTTTGCAGTCTGATAGAAGTTAGGTCTGGAGGAATGATTGTACTCATGTAGTAGCAACATTTGCTTTTGAACCCAGAATGTTTTGAAATACATAAGAACAAAACAGATTAATGTATTCATGTTCTCCTGGAGAATAGCTGTCTATACAGGAAAAGACCCAGTGCCAGATGTCTTCTCTACAACAAACCAGATGACAGTAATCCTCCATACAGACAAGTCTACAATGAAGAAGGGATTTCTTGCCAACTTTACTACTGGCTACCATCTAGGTAAGCATATAAACCCTTGTGTTTAAGAGGTTATATCGCTGGTCAAATACAATCAAGAAAAAGTGTAGAGCCGGAGGTGACTCTAAGACCCAGGTCAACAAAAATATGAAAAAGTTAAAGAGAAGAAGTCTAGTGGTTACCCATCTGTACTTTGTTATCTAGCATGAAAAGTGATGGGTTTGTTGCTGTAGTATAATTGGACCAATGTCTATATCATCCACAACTCGGTGTGATACATGAAAAACTGACTCAGTATTTTGGCAAAACCTATTAAAATGTTAAAAGGTCAGACAAGAACTATTCCCTGCACAAGTCTCAGAAAAGAACATCAGTTTGCAACTAATTTGAGGCTATCAATTTGTGTTTAAATATATATGTAAAATATTTATTATCAATCACACTTGCTAGAAGAGAAAAATGTGTACGAGAACTCTAATTGGTGTTGGCAATATAGTCCTTGTATCTTTAAAAATTTGGTCCTTAGCATGTGAAGGATCTGGGAAGAGTTAGTCTTTTAAATATTTGGACAGTCGTGTTTCTGGTCTCAGACAGTCCCCCTCTGAAAGATTCCTGATTTTGTTGGGTACTGCGATGAGGCTTGTCACTATATAAGTAATTCAGCAGTCGGCTCTCCAAAAGACACAAAATTGAGCCAAATGCTAAAGTATATGGAACAGCAATATGCTTACTAGGACAAATACTTACACTAAGTCTAAGCCAAATCTTGATGGAATTAATTAGAGGTTTAGTAGTACTTCTTTCAAAGTCTGACAGCAGAAATATGAGAAAGAAAAAGCAGTATGTGTTAGAGATGTGTGAAGTAATATTCATTTGCTCAAATAGAAAGTCAACGCTCTTTGTCTTACTTTAAATATCATAAAAAGGAAATGTCTTCCAGCATGTTTAGCTAGCTCTGTTTTTTTTATAAACAGCAATAATAATATTAATTTTCTTAATCTTTAAAAAAAAAGAAATAAATCCTGATTTACCTTTTCAAAATTGACTCCATTTAGCCCCATTGTGTAAAACTGAGAGGCAGCTTTATATGGACATGTGACCCATTTTGCTGCTTCTTGTTCTGCTTTCTCTGTTACATCTGTTCAGTCCAACAACACCATTCCTTTTTTATAGCTGGTTCAGTATCTTTGCTGACCCAGCTTTGCCCATATTTTGCTGTAAAATAAAAACCAAGCTTAGCAAGGCAGAAATTTTTTGAGAAAAGTTCTCAAAATGGCCATTGCCAGTTCTGGTTAAATATATTTTGAAAGTTTCATTAGCAAAAGAATTATGCTTATTCATGATCTTTGCAGCCAAAGGACAGAGACTAATATCATTGTCATGCAAGCCGAAGGATAAAACGGTTGTCAGTAAATAAATTTTAGAAGAAAAGAAGATTTTTATTTGTATTTTATTTTTTCCATGAAGTACTGAGTTTTTGGAAAGGCAGTATAATTTCAAAAGAAATATTTTGGGGAAGTATACAATATAATAAAAAAACACTGTGTAAGTAAGAACTAAGTACTATGGAAAATCTGGCATCAGTTATGGCCACTAATTGTGTGAAAATCTGGTTTAAGCCATTTATAAACCATATACTTTTGCTTCCATATTACACCACAGGCCATACGGACTGATGAATGAACCATTTTATATGCATAGTAAAAATTCAGAAGCAAAGCAATTATCTTGCCTTACATAAGAGTTCTAAATAATTGGATGTTTCAGACAGTAAGTCCAGGAAGGTAAAATAAAGAAAATAAACACTTTTTCAACAGAATTTAAGTTTATGGTTGTATATTTCCTGTCAATATTATCGAACAGTGCCACTAAAAATACACTTTAGTTGTAGGAAGAATTATAGCTTTATATTTATTCTCTATCTGATCAGGTTTTATTGACAACTGGCACTGAAATAGCTTAAAACTACCTTTGTGAATGGTATATTCGTTCACTTCTGTTACCTTTGTTTCTATCACCTTAGCTCCCTAACAGCCTGGGAAGGAGGCTTTTGGCTTTCAGTGTCTCTGAAGTAAAGAGTATATTTGTGTGTTTGACTTGGCATACTTTGAGATCTTGAAAATTCTGTGAAAATACTGAATACTTGAAACTTGAAATCATTAGCCACTTCTGGCAAGATTTGATCAGGATTTGAATTTTATAATCCTTTCATCCTCTGAAGTTTGTTACATATAACAAAAGAACGCTAGTAACCAAGCTATGCTAACAATAGCAGAAACTACAAGATATCATACCATAGATTTTATTCCTAATTAGCTTCTATTTATCTGAAAATAATTTTATTTTGAAAAAGACATGGATGGTAAAGGAAAGAAAAGATAATCAAAGGTACTGCTTACTACCCACTCAATTTTTCTTTCAAGTGAACTGTATGATCTCTAGTGAACATCAAATTTCCTCATAATTGCAGATATTTTTCCTTTCCTGTTTTCCTTCAGGAACCTGTGCAATTGATGAGCATCAGTGTGGTAGCGGGGAGTGCATACCATTGAATAACCTTTGTGACAACCTACCTCAGTGTGAAGATGGCTCTGATGAAGCAAAGTGCAGTAAGTTTTCCTTCATGCAAAGAGAGGGAATGCATGCATATTTGGTAGAAATTACCCAGGAAAACAACCACACAAAACCTCAGCTAGCATAAACTATTGCTGCTGCATGCAGGCCATGCTAAATTACATGGCATTAACTTGTTGAGCTTGTCAGGGCCAAAAAAACCAGTCAGTTTCTGAGACAGTGTATATAAGCTGGTGCAGTTCTCTGGAAAAGGTAGGAGGTTCCTCTGTGCTTAAAACAGTGGCTGCTCATAACGGTCTCAAAGTTAAATGAAAACTCATTACATGCTTTCCTTCTGTATCTAGTAGCAACATTTGCTTTTGAACCCAAAATGTTTTGAAATACATAAGAACAAAACAGTTTAAGTGTATTCATGTTCTTCTGGAGAGTAGCTGTATGTACAAGAAAAGACCCAGTATCTAGTCTGTATCTATTTTGTGTTTTCAAATTCTAGCACTATTTTCAGTTAATTTGAGTTTCACAGTGGTATAAATTCTGAAGTGTAGACAATAAGAGTCGTCTTGATGGAATTTCCCAGCTAGTCTTGTGGTTGTGAAGCCAAATTGCAGCACGTGGCATCCTCCAGCCTGCCTGGACTCTGTCTTGTGGAGCCATTGCCACAGGGTGAAGGGAAGGCACAGCTGCAAGAGCAGCATCTGTTGCTCATAGTGGATGTGAATGTTCCTACAACAAGGAGATCAACAGCTACTATTGCTTGGTCCTCTGATAAAATAGTTCTTTCCAAAATGTAGATGTAGAGTATACAGCTTCACGTAGCATGGAAATAGCATTCTCTATACAATTATTTAAATGTAAAAGTGATGTTAAAATCATGTTGGGCCTAGCACAGAAATAAATTGCTGTGTCTGACAAAGTGCTCTTCTGACAATTTATTATGGAGCCCTAATGGAAGAGGTAAAAGTGGGCTTTTAAGCTCAGTACATCAGTGATGTACTGATGTCTAGACATCAGATAAGTCCTGGGATGTGTGCTGACAGTTCTTATTGATTTCAATGCCTTTTACATGCATTTATATATTTATATATATGGCATATATAAATGTATGTACATATACACATATATATATATGTTCGAAGTCATGGATTCCCTCTTTGCATTGCTGCAATTACCTATTTTGCTGCACACATATTCTTCCTTTAAAATAAGGAGAATAAAATTCATTTCAGCCTCTTAAGCAAAGAGGACTTGAATGGGTTTTCCCAGCCTAAAGAAGGTCTAAACAACGTAACCATCACCTACATTAATATGTTTTACATTTTCCCAAAGATTTATTTTGCTATAGATTGTCTATTACTTCATAACAAATTACATTACATTAAAAGATGGGGAGAATTGTTTCCAAAAACCCATTTAATCCAAACATTGGCTGAATCAGCCTCAGCCTTAAAATAAAAATAAAATTTAATTAGTCACTCTCATATTGAGTCTTTTCAGTGTCCAATAGTCTTGCACATTTTCCTGAAACCAATTTAAATTCCTTATCAGAAGGGCTAATCTGAACTAGACAAACTGTCATTTTCAAATGCTTTAACTTCTGAAACTTCTAGGGACTGCAAAGGAAAGGCATAGAATACCTCTTCTTTTGCATAATTCTAAAATATATGACATTTTAATTAAGCAGTTGTTGAGTGCTTAATGACTCTCTTATTCCTTTCCAACAACGGGTTTGGAGAAGAACATGGATATGACAAGGAGAAAGGAAAAGGAACTGTAGTTCAAGTAGAAGAGAGGAGATATGTCAAAAGTAATTTGGATAAATCTTGCAGTGCAAAAAGTTCTGAGATTTTTCCAGACTGCTCAAAAATTTCTCATAACTGGTGTTTATCATTAATTAATCACAGTATATCACTTTCATTTATGCACTCTGGCTGTGAAGGAGGCATTCCTAGAAATCCAGTATTTTAATTTTTTTTTACCATAGTGGGTCCACTTTACTTTTTTGTGGAAATATTTTGGTTGAAAAAATGTTTTCTGGACAACTAAGATCTTAAATATTTTCGCAAACAATAAATTTCAAGTGCAGTGTATGTTTTTCCCTGCATGATGGGGATGAACAGATGAACTGTCATCTGCCTGATATGCAGCTGTAGCTCCTGAGACATGTAAAAAATTCCCAAACCTTATGGCCCAACTTAGTCACTATGCCAAAAGCATAAGATTTGTCACCAAATACTTAATGCGTTTCTTCATTTTTGTTCAGAACATTTTGTTTTGGGAAAAGTTTTCATAGAAAGTCTGGTTTTCACGGAGTTTCAATTATTTGTATGTGTGTGTGTGTTTTAACTAAAGTTACAATGAAAATAGTGAAAATGCTCATAGTAATTGGAACTGGACAATCCAATTTTCTGTCATCACTTCATGGTTTTAACTCTATTTAAGTGTTACTGAGCATTGTGGAGCTAAAGCTTGGCACAGTATCTGATAATTACATAATGCTGACTAAGAAAAAACATTGGTTAGATTCCATTGGTGGAAAATGTACTGTTTATTGTCTATTTGTGCGGCTTTTGCAAAATGCAGGTTATTAAACTCTCTTGTGGCAGAAATATAGAAGGACGTAACAACAACACTTCCTTCCTGTGGGAACACAACATCTTGGAGATGTGGGGTTTATCACTTCTATCACACATTTTAACTCTTTTTTTTATTCTTTGCTGGCAGTAATGAATTTGTTTATATTACATTTCTGTGTGCTTGGGGTGATGGGGAGGGTGATTTGCTACCTATCTAAAATGTTTCTGTCCATTTTGTTCTACAGTGAGATTGCTTAACGGTTCTCTAAGCACCGAAGGGCTGGTACAGGCCAGGATTGGGAAGATGTGGCACCTGGCATGTGCGGATGGCTGGGATGAACAGATTTCAAACAGTGTTTGCCAGCTGCTAGGGTTAGGGTGAGTGAAGAGTATTTATCATCCCTGTAACTTGCTTACAGGCTTCTTGAGTCTATATATTGGTGTTTTACCAGTGTTTTTACCATCCAGAAAAAGGGCATATATGTTAGCTGAAGTGCTTGGTGTGCCAATGAAATTATAAGTATCACAAACCCTGTTTTGATGACATTCATTACAGGATTGATAACCGTATATGGCAGATTAGGCATGAGGATTCATATTGGAGACCATTGGGAGATGTGGGGATATTAGTCCTTTATCACTTTATGACATCAGTTATGTTTTCACTTTTATAAGGATAGCTCAAGAGTAAAGCTCAAGCAAACAGCAGCCTTGGCTGCTCTGCTATCACACTAATGTTCTTTTCAAGTAAATTCAAGATCATCACTAAGGTCTTCTGCTGCTGGGTTCCAAATACGTTTCGTACCTACCATTAGACCTGAGCTGTTGGGAGAGGAAACTGTATTTCTCTTGAGGTATACTTAGAGGAGCTGAAAGAGAAGGGAAGTATATGACTAAAATATAGATTCAGCTCCAGTGACTGTTCAGCAGAATTTCCAGGGAACAGATGGGGACACTTGAGTGGAGAAGTGTTGTATCTTTCAATCTATGGTAAAATTTATGTCCTAAATTCTGGTCTTACTTACACTGTATGCAATTGCACTGCCATCCACTGAAAATTAAATAGCTTTTTGGCAGTCCTGAAGTATTTAGGGAATGTCACTCACCCAAGTGAGTCAAATTTTAGGCTTGCAATTCTTTATGTTAGTCTCTGACCAAAGTAGGATGCCTGCAAATACCCTTCTGATAAAGTCATTGTAAAATTCACAGATTTAGGAGGACTTAGAAAAAATATCCAAAGTGTTATCTGAAAATACCTTTAATCACTGGATGAATTTGTGCTGGTTTGGGTTGTTTTTCTTCGGTTGGTTGGGTTTTTTGGGGTTTGGTTTGGTTTTGTTTGGTTGGGTTTTTTTACATTTTTCCCTTTGGGTAGCTACTGCATTTACCTAAACCCCAGATATCTGTATGCAGAAATCCCAACTGTAATTTATGTCTATTTTCTCCTTTACATTTGCGTATAAGAACATATAAATCGTGACTAAATGTTCTTCTAGTCAAATAGCTTGTCCTTTACAGTGGCCAGTAGCCTTCTGCTGATTCTTTCTGTCCCTCTGCCCCACCTCCTTTGCCTATATAGCTTCTGGACACTAGTCATTTTATGTTCTATTGGTTTAATTTACATTTTGTAGTTGATAGGCTTCAGTGAACTTTGCCTTCCATGGTACTTTCTACTACCCTTTAAAAATTAAATTATTTTTTTTCCATAACATTTTGTGCCGATACATTTCAGTTTGTATCTATAAACTAGCCAGATACATTGGCTAAAAAAATTCCAATTACGTTTCCTAGTAAATTCTTCTTAATTCAATTTCTCATTTTATTACATATTCCCATTTTCAAGAAAAAGTATTTTAAAACCCAAATTGTATCACATTCTGACATCTTGGGTATTACTGCTGTTACTGATCCTACAGTATAGGACAAAATTCTCATATATATGCATATATATGTAACTCCTGTAAGCATCACACATTTCTGCCTTCCACAAGAAGCATAGTAACAGCATATTTGTTAATCAGTGGCACCATGTTTGTTACTAAATGGATGTTTGTAATAACAGGTCTTGAGTAGTCTATAGCTCATGCTCCTATACTGAATAATTAACTAGAATTACACTTTATTAGAGAGTCTAAGGTTCATCTGGGACAATTTGCTTTTGCTGCTAATTGTTCATCCATTTGCTAGTCTCATTTACTGTTTAATTTATGAAAAGGACAAAAATTATAGTAGTTCTGTAGTAGATCCTGAGTATTTATGCAGCTGGACTAGCAAGTGTGATGTTCCACACAGATTATAATAAATCACACTTGTGAATTCTTTTGCCTCTAGTTTTCAAATATGTGACTGTCGCATTTACGATCTGTGCCAAACAGGATGCAAATCTGGAAACATGTCTATGTATCCATCTATGAAATATAGTTTAGGCAAATCATTTACAAATATTCTTAATGAATTTGGAGTGCAAGGTGAACCACTTGATGCTCTTGAGAAACCTGATCAAGATCCTTTGCTTAGTTTGCATTTGTAGCTTTGTGCATCTGACAACACCATTAAAATCTGAGTATGGTTAGCTTTGCTTTTCCTTGAATAAACAAAATCATACATTGCACTTTTCACCATTCTGCTGGTCTGGTGTGAAACATACTTGTTTCTCAGGGAACAGAGCCAGCTGGGTCTTTACTGAACCATACCCAGGAATGGGTGTAGATCTTGCAGTTTTGTCATACCCAAAAGTCCAACAAGGACTGCGAGTTCAGGCCTTGCTCTTAACCCTGGTATCTGTTTTCTGCATTAACTCACAAAATTGAGAGGAAATAAGTTCATTGGAATACAATGTCTTGTTTGACATTTCCAGATTAATTAGATTTTCAACCTCCCCACTTATGAATGCCCAGTTCATGACCATGCTAATCAGAAAAGCCTGTCTTTCACTGTCAGACCCAGGTTCTCCAGTGTGCTAAGAATATAATATACAACCTTAGAGAGTTCCAGCCATGTGTGCCTCATTGCACTAAGAAAGCAAATTAAATTGTCAAAGTGCTTTTCAAAAAAGGGCTTAGATTTTATTTCAAAAAGCTGGGGAAGTTTAACAAAGCCACTGTGTTTACAGAGAAACTCAGAGAAGTTCTAAACTGTAATGCAGAAATTTCATCATTTACAAAAAAAAAAAAAAAAAAGAGGTGGAAGAATGGAAAATAGTTTGCTCAAACTGTGTTAAAAAAACACCAAGAAAGATGCTAAGGTGAGATGAAAGATCTTCACAAGCATTATGAGCTTAGTGGACGCTTGGACTTGGAAGATTTATAGTGTTTGCCCTATTAGAGGATCTGTTACAATAATCTAGTAAAACACCCATGCATTCACTTGAAGTTTCCTGGTATAACATGCCATGGAAAATGTCAGCCAGTAAAATTGATACATATACATACTCTAAGCTTTTCCACTTTTTACATTGGTAGAAGCTCCTGCCCACTAGCTTTCTCAAGAAACAGCTTGGTGCCTTTTCCACAAATTTGTGCATATTGTATCTCCGTGATTAGACCAGCAAAGTTCATCATTGTAGAATTTGGCTCTGCTTAACTGGGCTGACGCTTCACTACTCTTCTGAACTGTCTAGAAGGCCAAGTGAGGATTCTGGGGTTATCTCTGAAGTACATATTAGTATACTAGTGTTTTATATTGAGAAAAGTCTGTACTCTAGACTAGGGTGTACAGACTGTCTCTCTCACTCTCTTTCTGGACAGAATTAAGTGGGCTTTGGCATTTCCAGATTGAGAAACACTTCAGTAATGACTTTTTCATTAAGATGGGTCATATAGCTCTCCTAGTGTCACAGCAGGACTATTGAAGACCTCCTCTCTCCTACACCTAGTCTACTGGCATAGCAGATTTGCAGGAAGATTCTAGATCCATGCTTCCCAGTAGAATGAGATTTCCTGCACTGGAAGAGATGGTACTTCCTTGATACACAGGTGCTCCCTCCATATTAAACCTGCACAAATTGTTCTCCTCTTCCCCCTGAGATATATATTGCTAAAGGTTCAAGTGGGGCTAGGCTGTCACCCAAAAAAATTTATGTAGTCTGACTCCATAAAATTGTTTATTTTCCCCATGCTTCCTCAAGAGAAAAGCAAATATATTTCTTGGGTGTATGTTCCAAGTTGGTCAAACATGGTATCACAAAGTATATGATACAGAATGGGCCACAACACAAAGTAAATCTGGATATGGGTTGTAAATGTCAAATCAATTTATCTCACCAATAGTACACAGAATTCTTGGTGTTTAAAAAAAAAACAAACAAACAAAACAAAACAAAAAAAAAAACCAACCAAACAAACAAAACGCAATCATGACACCCTTGACATACTTCACAGTTTGATTTCAGCAGATATACAAAGTGAAACTTAATTTCTAAAGAAGGTAACATTTATTCCATTCAATTCTTTATGGTATAAAATAGAGTTACATTTCTTCTCTAGGCACAGAAGTATAGTGTCAATATAATTACACCATTCAGAAAAGCAAAGCAGAGATATTCTAAGGTTCAGCTATCACTGTTCCATTTTGCTACTGTTTTAGCTCTGTATCTTTAAGAATTGGTAGGGCAAATCCATTATGTGGCACAGAAAAACAGAAAGTGTTAATTTACTGATAAAATAATTTATGTCTCTTTCAATATTATTGTAGCATTACAAATCTTAGGATAAGACATAAGAGTGGAAGTAGGTGAGTTGCATTTTAATTCATGTGAATTCCAAGCCTCAAAAATCTCCTAATAAACTGCCATTATTTCAAGGGAAAAAAAATTGTTGTTTATTCCACCAGCATAATAATTTCCCAAACATTCCTTCACTAGTGGAACAGGAAAAATATCTAAAAATATGCATGTGTATCTTTTCCTTCCAGGGATGTAAATATGTCATCAACTGTATTATTAACTGGAGGTGGCCCATTTGTCAACATCACCAAAGCAGCTAACCACAGTCTAATATTTACAAAAAGGTGCGTAGAGTGTGATTTCTTCCTCATACAAAATATAATTAAAGTATGGTGGTCATCATTTATACAGTGATTTCTAGTTCAAGTTTACCTGAAACCCTAATCTTAAATCTTCATACATTTACTGTGGAAACAATAAACACTGCTATTTTTACAAAACAATTCTTATCTAGAAATCTCTAAATTATTAGTATATAATGTGGTAGAAGAATTAAAATGGAGTGGCATTCATGTGTGGTTATGTAGTAGTTATTGCACTGTGTTCTCTGTGTATTCAACAGAGAAACTTAAGCACTCCAAATTGTGTTACATCAAGGCACCTCTTGAAATATGATGAGTCACACTCTATAATCCATTTACTTTATTGATACAGAATGGACTAAGTGTGGATTGCTAAGG
Organism: Merops nubicus; assembly: GCF_000691845.1. NCBI lineage: Eukaryota > Metazoa > Chordata > Aves > Coraciiformes > Meropidae > Merops > Merops nubicus. The sequence goes on from NW_008628903.1 coordinate 101,632, forward strand.
TAAGCAATCCACAGATAGGTATCTATCTTTAGACAAATTAGTTCTGCTCAAAAACTACTTCAGGATCTGTCTCCACATTTAGAAGTGAATCATTAGATGAGATAATGCTCAGAATACATTCAATTATATTCTGATCTTTCTTAGTTCAAATGCCACCTGAAGAGATTCTGAAGGGTCCTACAAACTGGTAAAGTTTCTTGTAGTTTAAATGGAAATGTAACATCAACATAGGATTATATTCTCAGAAATTCTGGGATTTACAGTACACCTCCAAAAGGAGAAAGACTTGCCACTGTCAAATTAAAACAAAATAAATAATGGCTTCAAATACTGTCTTTCTGTTTATAAGGAGGTTTATTATACATATGTTTCTGGAATCCTAAAAATAACACTGAGGCATAAAATTAGTGTCTAATTTCTGAAATGTTGAAACCATGTTAAGGATGGCAAAAGTCCATGTTCTTTCAGGTTTCCTTTATAAACATCCTATATAGTAACAAAGCAGGGGAGAATTCTCAGTTTGCCAGTTTGCTGTGCTGTATTTTATCTACAGTAAACAAAAAAAAAAATTAAAAAGATACATTTTATGTTCTAATTATACTCTGTTAATCTCAAATATTTATCATTCTCACTGGCAGTGAAATATCTTAAAGTAATTAAATGCCATGGCGAGCTTTTTTTTTTTTTTTCCTTCTTGAGTGGATGTCTAAACCAGGACTGTCACAAGAGATCTTAAAGAGCAGTAATGATTTAAAGATGTCTTTTATTAATATCTATTAAACACTAAAAAGTAATTAATGGAGGAGCAAATGGAATAAGTTAATTCATCTTAGTTGTATTTCTGTTGCAGAAATAGGTATCTACCATATTTCATCTGGAAAGCTGGTGGGAATCATTTTACAGGGTGACACCACCACAGATTTGCACTTTTTTGTTCACATAATAAATGATAGATGACATAGATTTGACAATTTAGAAAAACCAAATTCATTAACTGGTAATCAAATTATAAAATGTATTTCTTACACTGTCTTTGGTCTTTATTAATGTGTAACTACCATTGAAACAAAGGAGGGCTCATATAATAGGACTTGAAAGTAGTGGTGGCAGAGACAGTAAAACTGTGCTCTCCTGCCCTTAGGCAATGTATTTCTTGGCAGGACAGCTTTGTGACAGGACAAAAATCCTGCCTTGAAGATATATGTGAGCAGATTCCACAGGCACAATTGCTTTTGCCAGTCCTAAGTGAAGATCATACTCACAGATGTCCCAACCACTCCAGACACTCAGAGAGGCACACAGGATGGTTATGCAGCACATGCAATGCCTCTGTTGCCTTCTGGACACTCTTGTGCTGACCAAGAGGCAGCTGAGGACTGGTGAATTGAAGTGCAGGCAAAGAAGCAGTTTTCATACTGGGAGCTGCTTTCAGAAAGAAGAGAAAGCAGAGGCCCATAAAGTAATATCTGCTAAAGCAATCAGTAGGTGCTGATGGTGGGACAAAGACCCCCATTACATTCAACTTCCTGCTTCAGTGTAAAAAGAAAAAAATAGGGACAAATCTAACCTGTTGGCTGTTAGTTGGCTAAATATGCACCCACTGAAAAGGAAGTGTAGGATAGAATAATAGTTATAATATACTGTACCACTGACTGCCTTTTTAAAGCCTATGGAGGGAGCTCCAGACAAAAGTATTCAGTTGCTATGGAGTTTCCACAAAAGATGGTATTGGTTTCCTGGGGGTTTGACTTCATTCTTATGAAATCAGTATAGATTTGAAAAAAATTACAAATTTGCATTTCATTTCTTAAATTACACCTTTAAAATGATGCACCTATCTAGAAGTAGAAAACAGCCACTTGAGACTATTGGGGGCTGGATGCATATCTCATCTTTGCCCCCGTCTGTAGAGAAGATTCAGCTGGAGAGGTGGGGAGCGGTAACAGTTCCCACCTGCCCTTCTTGCACAGCTATGCCATTGTAAAAAGGCTGGGTCGTGTCATTGCAGGATTTCCCTCGCAACAGATAGCAAATTTTAGAGCAAACATAGTGTGGAATACATAATACCATATTTAAAGTATCTTTCCTTTTTTTCTATTTAAAAATAATGTGGAAATGCATACTGTAAACTAGCCGTTGGTGGGCTTTTTTTTTTTTTTTTCTCTGATACATTTCTGTGTGTATCAGATTTACATTACCAACACACACACTGTCCCAAGTGTTCATAGTCATTACAAGCCATGAAGGTAATCCTAAAACCTCTGGGATCAGAAATCCTTGAGTAGTTTTGATCTATGGTCTTTGCTCTTCAGACTCTGGCTTTATATCTCTGATAAATAATTTCTAGCTCTGTATATGCAGCTATATATTTTACGGTGCATTATAATCTTAGTAAAAAGATACAGTGATAGCAAACTAACCTCTTCAATTCTTTGGTTACACTGATCTCTAGTGGTAAGGTATTGAAAATATCTCAAAAGATAGAAAAAATAAAATATGTAGTTACAATTTTACTGAGAATCTACCACAGACAGATGACTTATTTCCCTAAAGCACAAAGGGAGTCTGCTTTTACGTCTGTAACATACACCAACTAAGTGTCCATTGAAGATGAATAAGTACACTTAATATATATAATATAATGTATA
>NW_008628904.1:0-1481 GCF_000691845.1 Merops nubicus
TCACCATCCCTGAAGGTATTCAAAAGATGTTTAGAAGTGCCACTTAGGGTCATGGATTAGTGGCACTTGATGGTGTTAAGTTTATGGTTAAACTCAATGATCTTACAGGTCTTTTCTAACTGAAATGATTCTATGAATCTTAAATTCAACATAAACCATTTTTTTTTTTTATCGTACTTTTACTTACACAGTTATTAAGTCAGAGTGAATACTGACTTTTCATACGGTATGTGTTACATTCTTTGGCAGACTCATTATCTTCTGAGTTTTTTTAATGTGAGTGCAGTTTGCATCTGCCATCACAAAGGCATTCAGGCCTAAAAAGTGATTAAGGATTCAGTGATATACAGCAGAAAAAACAACTTTGATTGCTTAGATTGAAAATTCTGGACAATTCTTTTTGTGGAGCATACTTTATTGTCATTACTAATAAATGAATTAGGGCGTCATTACAGAAGCATTCTTGTGATTCATATTTATCTGTAGTGTCACGCTTGCTCTCTGAAAGTCTATGAAAATTAGTGGATATGGCCTGTGAAAGCATCAGAGAATAGGACATATTTTGTAATCGAGGCATATTTAATCATAGCTCATAATGAACATAGTTTTAATGCTATATTGCCTGTTAGCTATTTTCTTCTGACCAGTGAGAAATGTTAGCTTTTCAAAACCCATTTTTGAATCCTACCTGTATTATTTCTGTGACTTCACATTTAAAAATAGTTCTGTTGTCTCCCTTGCTCATGACTGTAACGTATTATTAACAGACTGTTATGATGATGTTCCCTGAGAATCAAATGGGGTTTTGGCCGTATCATAAGTGCAGGTGTGCACAACATCACGTTGCTGTTACAGTAGCAAGTGTTCTGGCATATGTAAAATAATGTTCTCAAGCATTAAAATAAAGAGTAATGAATAGTGTAAGATACAGCTGTGTAGGTATGCAGACTGAACTACGTGTTAGGTGCTAAAATAAATTTCTCCATCATTAGAATGAGTCACCTTGGTGAATCAAAGTGGAGAACTATATGGTTACAACTCCAGTGCTGTATTTTGTTCTGTAATAATTAGAAAGTTCTTTCTCTGCTCTTGTTCATTTCTGGCACTTTACATAAATTTCATGCTCATTTAACAAAGACTAAAAACTCCATGACTCTTGATAATAGCCACTTTATTCTATAGTTAATAGATGAATGTCTCCTCCTCCAACTCGACTCTGAAACGGCCTGAAGCAACACTATAATGACATGCATTTTTCTTCTTGGATAATACATATAATATGAAACATCTGTGAAAAGCTCTTTTCTGTCTAGAAAGGTTCTGGTTTTGAGTGTGTTGTGATTTTACCTTAGAGGCTATTTGTAGTATTTTAGCTTTAAGACTATCTCTAGTCTTTTCTGAGGCAGCTGGTTCTCCGTGATGCCCAGTGACAGGACCAGAGGCAACAGGGAGGTTCTGTCTGAATATCAGGAAACACTCTT
>NW_008628904.1:1512-38021 GCF_000691845.1 Merops nubicus
ACTAAGCATTGGCACAGGTTGCCCGGAGATGTGGTGGAGTCTCCATCCTTGAAGATATTCAAAGGCTATTTGGACATGGTCCTGGGCAACTGATTAAGTGGCTTACAAGATGTGATATTTTTCCTCTTGTATTTCAGTGTTTGAAGATGAATGTTATCTCATATATTTATAATAAATACGTATTTGTTTATAGTAAATAGATAATAGCTTACCTCCTCTAAAATGCTTTACACTCTAGGATACCTGAGTTTATCAAGATGGCAATAATGATTAATATTTTAAAATTAAGAAGAGCTGAATCTGTTATCTTTTTTTCTTTTCTTTTTTTTTTTTTTTTTTAATAGAGTCACAGTCTTGGACCAGGAAATATTTGGGAGAGATAGTATGTCTATATTATTCCAATGCTTCATAATACAGAGTCATAATTTTTATATTGTTTATAATGGAAATTACTGTCACAATTAGCAATTAATAATTAATAATGCAATAATTAGTAATTATTTTGCATTCTAAACTTATTTGTTGAATAGTCTCTGTTTCTAGTTTGCAAAACTAAGCTTCTGCTGACTTTGCTTTTAAAAAAATGTTTATGGCAGTGTTCTGTGCTTTCTCTATTGCTATTGCTGTAACCTTTTTTATCCATAATATTCTAGATAGAATCATAGAATTATAGAATCATTAAGGTTGGAAAAGACCTCCAAGGTCTCCAAGTCCAACTTTCAACCCAACTCTACATGACCACTAATCTGTGTCCTGAAGTGCCATGTCACAGGATTTTTGAACACTTCCAGGGATCGTGACTTCACCACCTCTCTGGGCAGCCTGTTCCAGTGCCTCAGCACTCTTTCAGTAAAAAAAATTCTTCCTGTTATCCAACCTAAACTTCCCCTGGTGTACCTTAAGCCCATTTACTCTCATCCTATCGCTTGTTACTTGGGAGATGAGACCAACATCCACCTCACTACAACCTTCTTTCAGAAGTTGTAGAGATCAGTAAGGTCCTCTTCTCCAGGCTAAACAACCCCAGTTCCTTCAGCTGCTCCTCCAAGACACGTTCCCCAGGCCACCTGGGCACACTGCTGGCTTATGTTCAACCCACTGTCTACCAACACCCCAAGTTTTTTTCTGCCAGGCACTTTCCGGCTACTCGTCCCCAAGCCTGGAGCATTGCCTGGGTTTGTTGTGCAGGATCCAGCACTTGGCCTTGTTAAATCTCATAGAGCTGGCCTCTGCCCAGTGATCCAATCTGTCCAGATCCCTCTGCAGAGCCTCCTGACCCTCGAGCAGATCAACACTCCCACTCAATTTTGTGTCATCTGCAAACTTACTGAGGGTGCACTCAGATGCATAGTAGTGATCATGGCAGTCATACTACTGATCTTTATACTCTGGGGGAGACATTTAAATAGTTTTCTGACACCTTTCTAACCTGTGACCTGATTGTTACAGCAGATTCTGAGCTGTTTAAATTTCTGCCTACTGAAGTATCAGTGTTTCTGTCCAGTTTTTCCACCACACATGCTTATTCTCTCTCCATTGTGACTGAGCACTACAGCAGAGCCCAGAACGGATATGATTAGGGCAAACCACTAGAGTTGTTTAGACCAGGGATTAGTACTAGATTACAACTCGAATGTTTCCAAGGTTCTGTCCCATGGCTTAGAAATGTACATTCTTTGAACAACTGATTGGGATGGTTCCTTCTTGAGATTGAGGACCTTTACCTTTAAAAACTCTTGCTGCAAACCTGTCTTGCATCCCCTCAGGTAGAAACAAACCCACACCACACAAACCCAGTCTTTTTGAGTTAGTTTTAGACTATTAGCATACTCTGGTACTCTCTACGTAAACACTGTGAGGTAATAAGTTTCTGTTCTAGGGGAATTTAAAAAAAGCCCTCATTCCAATAGAATAGTGTGGATTAACATTCTGTGATTCTGTGATTTATTTAGTTAAATTGTAAGTAGGCTAAGTGTTACACAGTGTTTCTAAACAGTGAAAGAAAATACCAAGAAGCTGATTACAAAGTTACTTTTATGGGTAGGGAAGTGTATTTTCATCCTATAGGACTGGTAAAGTTAGATCCAAATAAAAAGTTTAATAGGTTTTATACTGATGTTATTACCAGGAGATAATTTTTGGAGTTGTAATCCATACTTGGTATCCTATGATTTTTAGTTGAGTTTGCATTTTTGTTTTTTTTTTTTGGTGGGGGTGTGATGATCACAGGGGTGGTGGGGTGATGGGTGCGGTGTTCTTTGATTCTTTTTTGTTGGCTGTTTCTTTTTTTTCCTTAAAAAAAAAAAAAAAAAAAAGTTGTTTAACATGTAATTTGCTGAGCATGATCAACTTTGATCCTCGAAATAAAAACTGAGGGTAGCTCAACCCTTCTGCATGTCAGGTAGCTCAGATTTGAAAGATTAAGATAATGACAGCATTTCTGGTAAATTAATTTTTCTTTCATTAAGTGAATGCATTGTGCTACACATTGGAGTTTACACCCCTTCAGAGGAGAGAAGAATTCACTGTGTGAGATAGTTTTTGGCAAGATCCTAGCTGGTAATATTAAAAGTATTTTACTGCTGGACAATTCTGGGTTTAATGGATCTTTCTATCTCTTGGCAGGAGTTATTAATACCATAATGAAAATGGGATCTACTAAACCTGTCTTTTTGTTGGGGGGATTGAACATAAGATTTATTTATTTTTTTTAAATTTTGCTTCCTCCATGTTATACTTGTGAGAAATTCAAACACTGTGGACAGAACATTGCAGCCCTATAGTTCTTATAGACTATTTCCTTGGACAAAATTGGGATTTCCTAGAAGCTTTAATTATTTCAAAGATTAGAGATTACAAATTCTTCAATATCTACCACTTTTACCCAGAGATATGATGGTGGGAAAATAGGTTCCATTTACAGTTAATGACTAAATACTTGCTTTACTCCCTTTGACAGTTTGACAGACTTGTATGTATAGGACAAGAGTACTTTTCTGATTTATTTTCTACTTAGATCACTTCATATAGTAATTTCTGAATGAATTAATCAAATACAGTGCATAAAGGACAGAACAGATGGATTAACTAAGCAAGCTTTAATAATAATTGAAATTAAATGAATAGCATTATGTCATTTAGATTAGATTTAGTCTGTATGAAATATTCCCCACTGATGAGGACTGCCAACTTGAGAGTATTATATATTCAGTGTAAATTAAAAATTGGCAGTAAAGGTTTATTGACAAAATAAATTTCAATTAGCAAGTACTAAATATCTGCCCCTAACTAGAAAAGGGCAAGATTGTTAGAGAAAAATTTTAGAGAAGTTTTATACGAGGCTGTTGTGTTTATTATGTGTCCTTTTTCTTGTCTGCAAGGCAGTTACAAAGGTAGCTAACAGAAGGGCTTGGTCACACAACAGTCTATCTGAAATGAACAAAGCCAATTATTACAGAAATGACCCAGCTTCCATATTTTTCTGTTTCCTTTTCCTTTAACATTGCTCATTAGGGCTAATTTTGTTCTAGTGGGTTTTGAGTTGCAGAACAGTCAATACCTCATAGAAAGAATATCTGATTACTATTTTTCTACCTCTTCTGGAAAGCTTACAAAGTTGAGATGTTGTGACAATATGGTTTTGATATGTTTTTTTCGAAACTTCCCTTGGTGCAACTTGAGACTATTTCCTCTCATCTTATCATCAGTAATTTGGAAGAGCAGACCCACACCAGCTCCACAACAACCTCCTTTTAGGTAGTTGTAGAGAGCAATAAGATTACCTCCCAGTGGAAGTATAGCAAGATGGAAGTCAGGGATGAAAACTGTTTCAGGCAGTACATAAATGGATCAGCTCCAATTTCCTGATTGTTTAGTTTTATTTGATGGAGAAATTTGGTGGTTATCATCAGAAAAATAGTATGGATTAGGCAGTTATATTTAAAAATCAGTTACTGTTTGAAATGCTGGGGTTTGAACCCCAAGCCCCGAATTAAGGTTGACATATGGGTGATTCCCACAGCCCTTCATAAAGGGATGCTGAGTTTGCCTTATAGCTTCCCCCCAGGGTGCGGCCGGCCCTGCAGGGAGAGCCAGAAGGGAAATGAGCCCCAGGGGTCCCCCATTGAGTGAACAAAGGTCAGGTGTCTGCTTGGGGATAAAAGCTGGTTGGGGATAATAGCTGGGCCCACTGGCAGGAAGGGAGGAGTGTCTGTCTGTGGAGTGCACTGCACAGAGTTTCCTGCTTAAGGAGAGACCTCCTGACTCTGCCTGGAGCTGGGGCCCAGTCTGTTTAGACCTTTGTGAACGTGGGCGGATGGGGTGAGAGTCGCCATGTGGGCACCTTTTTCTTGTTTGTTCAGCTTGCTGGTCTGGCTGTTTCCCATGCCAACTATGGGAAACCTCAGTTCTTTGTTCATGCCACCTGTTGTGGGTCGAATTATGTCTTTTCTGGGATCGCTGGGGGTGGTGTCGATTGTGTGTGAACTCACTGACTTGTTTGTACCCCCAGTGATCGTTCATGGACTGTCCTTCTTGTACTCAATACATTCCACCTATTGGTTCATCTTCCTGCTGGTTGTGTCGTTCCTGTTAGGCCTAGTCATTGGCAGAACACTGATGATGTAGTTGACCAGAAAGAGTGGATGGGAAAGATTAAGAGGAGACAGAGTGATGTCAAAAAGAAGAGGAGTTGAAACATGGGAGTTGGTATTTAGTCTGGGTACATAACCAAAATCTGGGCTCCAAAATATGTAACTACAGTTGTGACTGTCACTTACGGGTATACCCCCACCGTTACTGATTTCCTCGTTATACCCCGCAGGATATAGTTTACCATTATTTCAGGTAAAGGTTATTATTCTCTATACTAACATTAAAAAAACATTCAGATTTACCAAAATAAGTCACTATTTTTTTTTCATCCCAAAAGTAATTTTTATCCACACAAATACTGATTAATCTATGTGGTTTTTCAAGTTCTTTTTTACAAATAATTTTTCCTTCCTTGGTTAGAGTTTGCAATTCCTTCTTTTTATTTCTGCCCTTTCTAAACAGCAGAAAAATGTAAGCATATAGTGCCAGTCGTGATTGCCCTTTCACAATTTGTTATTATTCTACGATTATCAAATTTCGTATTCCCTTAATTTAAGTTGCTGTCTTTTACTGCCTGAGGCTGTTCTGTCTTCTCATCCATAGCCGGTATTATCAGGCAAATTGAAACTTGACACACATCAGTCACCTATTTAGTACATCATACCTACATTATTTTAGATAATGAATGCTTTCTCACTTCTTAATATCTACTTCTACTTGCTTTGTTATCTTTTTAATTTTTTAGTGAACAACCTTTTATTATTTCTTTTGATTTATTTTATAAAAGCTGAGGTAGTTTGAGTTTTGGCTTTTATTTTATTATTTTATTTATTCTTTTTCCTGTTGAATACCCAGTTATTTAATTACTTGGTTTTCTGTTTATTCCCTGTATTCTTTCTGGAATACTAGACAGACAGTCTGAAGTTCTTTTATGCAATGTTTCCCCATGTGCTGTATTTCCACAGAACCTTGAAAGAAGTTCCAAACTTTTATTGTGTTCTTGTCCTTTATTTTTCAGTTACACTGAATTTAATAAACAGATCAAAGTCATCCCTCTTGAAACAGAGTGCCTTAATTACAGACTATTTAATTTCAATTTGTGATTACTGCTTCCAAGGTTATTTTTCCTGACTAGCCCTTATGGAATTCCTTTCCTTGTAACCGAAGCCAACTCAAGATATCATTAACCTGTAGAATGTTAGGATGTGATTTATCTTAATTACAGCAGACATTCAAAATATCTACTCTACAATGAAATGGATTATGTTCTAGAAATGACTGTTGTTCAACACTATCTGTCAAGAAAGTGTAGAATAACTCGTCTAGATGTTGGCAATTTATGATGTCATTTAGCCTAATGAGTCCTTCTCTTACTGCTTATCACAAAATCCAGTGAACATAGCTATCATCAGAAAGCATTCACCAATCGGTTCTCCTTTGTATTTTGTCTGTACAGCATCACCTAATCGGAGATCTCACAGTAGCCTTTTTCACAAAGCACATAAAAGGAATTCGGTGCATAGTAAAAGGCTTTCAAATGTGATATGCACACAAGCCTTCTTCCTAGGAGCCCTACTACACAGTGTATCCTACCAAGTATCTCTAACAGCCAACAATACTCATGCTTAACTGCTGAGAGCAATAGGCATCCAAAGAGCTTTCTAAGGCAAAGGGATTAGGAGCCTGTCAGACTGTGTACACAATAGATTGTTGATGTCTGTGGGAAGCGATAGTGGGCAGTCAAAAGAGTGTGTTTTGTATCATAAATGTGTCATGAGCGGTTTTGTTCAAAGAACTACAGGCCTGTCCTTTAGACAGGGAGCTGCAACAGTCATTTTCTGTCCAAAGACACCCCTTCCTCCCTGTTCCCTTGATAACTGTTTCAAGTCCCACTCTATCTGCTTCCTCAAGATCTGCAAAGACAAATTGTTTGTTAGAAGAGATAAGATGATGCTACAGAAAAAGAGCAAACAGTTTATATTTTGGGTTGTGTAGAGCTAACTATGCTTTGAATTTATTTTGTACTTTGCAGACTTTACCAAAGAAAGCGGCTTTGGGTCAGGAAGGTAAAAGCATTGTGAAAAACATTCCTGTGTTCTACATAAAACAGAAACGCCAGAATAACCATGTGAAGGCAAGCAGTGCCTGGTGTCTGCAACTGCAGCTGTAAAAGCTCTGGAGGAAAGAATCTGTCAAAACCATGTTGAGGTAAGTGATGTTGTGGGGATGAATGCACAAAAGTTTCCAAGCATTTCTGTTGTCTTGTGAGGCAAATTTCAGTTTATGCTGCTTTTTGTGTGTTTAACTCTTAGACATCTATGGGGAACTCTGCACCACAGGACAGAGAGCCCATGTTGCTGTTACATAAGCTTGAAATAGAAAGTCATTCATTAGCTTAGCTGTAGAACTGTTATTTTTAATTCACGTTGGTTTTGAGACCCAAATCAGTGTCCATACAGTGCATATCATTCTATCTTACATCTTTTCTTATTCTCTTCTGCAGAGTATACACTTATCTGATCTTATCTATACATGCTATAGGGAGACTGAGATTCAAGGGATATCGGGGTATCTATGACTAGATTATTTTTTAGTTCCTTGGTGGCTGAATTCAATTCAATGATATATTCAAAGCACAGGATTGGAAAATAAGCAAGAGAAAGTGCTTCTTGTGGAGAGGCATGGTCAGAAATAGATGGCCTTGAAGAGAATGTGTAAGCACTCAGCAGATGTAAAATTGAGATGAAGTCTTTGTACCCTAAAAAGGTGTGGAAGGATGAGTATGAGTAAGAAGGGCTGTGATGGAGAGGCAAAGGAGGCCTCCATGTCCAGGCTTCTGCAGAAAGACCTTATTGAGACCTTTCAGACCTTTTCAGATGTACTCATTCAGCCAAGCATCTTACTGTGTAGACTGTCCCACTCCTTGTCCTTATAAATTTATTGTCACCAAATAATAAATTAATAAAGTTCCAATTGCCTTCATACACTCTCCACATCCTGGCATCCCACTTACCCTTTGTAGATCAGTGCCATTGACCTTACAGTCTTTTCATGACCTTGACCACAAACCACCATCGCTACAGTTGCAAAATTCAAATGCTATTTTGAGGATCTCTAAGTTAGGGATAATGGCAAGAAAATTTGGAAGATCTTCCTGTCTAAGTCACATCTAAAATATTCTAAAAATGAAAAACAACTCTTCAGTCACCCAAACAATTCAATCCCACCCTCTCTTTTTCTTCAGATCAAAAGATTGGGATGAAAATGTCTAAAAAAATGCCATACCCTTTTCCTGCTTGTAGAAATTGTATACCTCAGGAAGCTTTAAAAAAAAAAAAGTAATTCTTTAATATTCAGGAAGTAACTGGAGGGACTCATTGTTCTGGCAATGGGTCAAGACTTTATTTCCAAGCTTAGTTTTGGTATTAAAAATCTTACACATAGGAAAGTCAACTTAGCTTAAAATTCAAAGTAGTTTTTAAATAAGGTCTTTGAAACAAGTGTTAAAACCAGGTCATTTCAAATGAATGCAAAATCAGTGAAAATATACGGAAATTTGAATTTTCCATTTTGACTTTGAATCCGAGGGCAAAAAAAAATTGCAAGACTTGTTTCTACACAGTGCACTGTATCTTGCTCCCAAAATTATGTACAAAACTAACCACAGAGTCCAAATATAGATTGTTTCAGTTTCTCTTCTGCTTTCTTCATTCATGGTGACTATGTAAGAAATATGTTTCCAGGGCTATTAAGTGAACATATGTTGAAGTGAAAATAATGATTATAATGTCCTGTCATAGAATGGACAAGTTATTTTCACAAGAATATTTTATATAAATGACAGTAAAATATTTTGATTCAAATTAATTTCCAACTTGTGTTTCAGGAAACCTTACCTGAGTACATATTTTTCAAGGTATTAAAAGCATAGAACATATTTTTAAATTATTTGCCATCTTGTATGTTTTTTTAATATAAAAACTGAAAAAGAAAGATACATAAAATTGTAAATATAATTTTACATTCCGTAAACATTAGTTAAGTGTGAGCATGCCTCATCAATTAGCATGAAAGCAGGAAAATGTAACTTATTGTCATGCTTGGTAATGAAGCATACTGTTCATATATCAGACTTTAGAAATTCTCAGCATATTCTGTTATTTTGTTTCGATTTTGCTAAATATATAGAAAACTTTAGAATTGGGAATCAGTTAAGATTACAGAATTTAAATGTACATCTGCAGCATTGTTCTTTACATACATTTTAGCTGTCCAAGCTCTTGTTTGGCCAATGGGGAGCTAGTTAATACAATTAGTAGAGGTGAACATCAATGTAGTTCACCCTAAGGTAGGCTCCTAGAGTTCACTTCAGTTACTGAAGTGCCAGGGTTAAACCCCCAGCCCTGAATAAGGGTTGGTATATGGATGATGCCCCCACCCAAGACCCTCCTGATTGGTTTTCACTCAGGGTCTGGCCAGCCTTGGGTGGGAACTGATTAGGAAATCACCACCAGGTGCCCCCACCTTCCACATTAGCTTGGAGGCAGGGCAAAAAGCTGCCTCTATAAGAACTGACTGCTGGTGGTGTAATTGGGTGCTTTGTTTATATAATGTATGTGTTGTGTGGGGTTCTGGTTATTGAAGGGGATCTCCAACTCTTCATAGCAAGTGGAACTTAATTGGGTGGTTTGTTTATATAATGTATGTGTTGTTGTGGGGTTCTGGTTATTGGAGGGGATCTCCAACTCTTCATAGCAAGTGGAACTTCCCATGGTGGTGGGGCAAGATGTTTGGACTGATCAGCTGGGTCCTTCCATCTCCCATGGTGTGGTTCTGAAGTTGACTTGCTCCCTTCTGAACATCCTATGCTGTGAGTGAATATATTGACTTATTCCTCCCTCCAGTGGTCTGGCATGTTGGATTGTTGGTCTGTGATTTAAGAGTGGAGGGGAGACTTTGGATGCTGGTTTTCCTGTTGATGATAATATCTTTCTTAGTTGGGCATGTGCTCAGCAGAAGAGTTGCCCAAACATAGGTATCCCATGGATATAGGTGCCTTAGGGTATATCTTCTGGCTGAAGTCAGTCAAATCATTCTGTGCCTTTATTGATTTTTCTCCCCATTAATTGCCCTAGAATATAGACACCTAGCACCCATGTAGATATGTATGTGAGGACATCTCAGTTCAGAAGTTTTGATTTCAGCCCTATGGCAGACTTATTTAAGTGTGATGGAATCTACCCTTGGACTGTACATAATGCATTGCTCTATGGAGCAAAGCCATCCTAAGAAGTCCTCCAAGTCTACGCCATAATTCTCAGCCTCCTCCATTATGCTGAGACAACTGTTTATGAGCATGTGGTAGAAAGAGGTGTCAGTGATGGCCTGGAATAAAAATGGTCCTCTGTTTCAGAGGACTACTTTTAAACTGGATTGTTTCAGTATTCTGGTTTACCAGCACAGCCAGACAAACTGCTGTGCTAGTGCAACTGAAGAGGTGGTAAATCACATCAGTGGTACAAGAATGATAAGACAGGGAAGTGAAGCAGATTGAAATTTCTCAAAGTTGTTTTGCTGCTGAAGTTAGAATAACTAGTCCTTCAAAAAGTGGTTGTTTGGTGTAAAAAGTGTTCCTGCATTAGTAGGCACATCTTAGATACTTAGGAAAATGAAATCATTAAAGAGAAAAGTAAGTACTGATGAAATATTAGCAATAGAATTGTTCAGATTTCACTTGTGTAGAACAGCTTTCTAGCTCAATTGTATGCAGCAGATCTTATGTTGACATAACAGTTAGTACTTGGAGACCTACACAGACCTGAAGGCTGATAGTACTCCTCAGGGAGGGTGGTAGGAAAGAAGTCTTTTAGATGAGATCACAAATGACTAAGTCAGTTTGATAGTCTGAAGCTGCTCTTGAAAGAGGGGATTACCACTCTTTACCTCTTCCTTTATCCTGGTCTCACTTTCCTTCTATTTATTCTGGGGCACAATTGAGCTCACAGTGGATTTTTTCCCCCCTTTGTTTCCTTATTATTCCTCTTGGGTTTACTAAGTGTGTTTACATCACAGAAAGTGCTGAGAAGCACCAGAGGAGTTTGAGAAATTACACCATGTGGGTCACAAAGAGAGATGACAATGGAAAAATAAACAACCGTCTTTTGGCAGTAGAGGGCTGTCAGTTTTAATTACCACAGCCCTTGTGCAAGGTAGAGGCTGAGAATGTGCAGCCAAGGCAAAGAGAAACGTAGAAGTGTGTATACATAAGCTGAAGTTCCTTGATCATTTCAGGCCAGTATAATTGCATGTGCATCTGATGAGATGGCACTTTTTTTGGCTCTTATCTGCAGCTGCACATTCACCCTTTTTATACTGGTACTACAGTGGAGTACAGCTGAACTGAAACTAAGAAAGGGGTTCACCTGGAAAGATATAACGTATTTTCCTAAAATATATTTTCATGTGGAAGGGTTCCCTGACCTGGCTCATTGCATGGCTGTGTAAGCATAATGCTGGCACCTGGGGAGTGTTAAGGTTATGTATTTAGAGGCAGAGCATCAGACAGGATTGGTGTTTCTTATTCAGGAAAACCCAGTTCCCAAGTGGAAAAAATTATTAAGTTGCAAGTCCACTCTCATTGTCTTGGCTTTTTACCTGTCTGATAACATTTTGGGTGTATTTCCCTACTCACTGTACTCACTTCATTAGAATTGCTGTCTGCCACTCAAAGCAAGAGGCGCTATCACCATAATTTGCAGGAAGGTGTCATGCCCTATGGCTGCCCACAGTCACTGCAAACATAGACATTCTGTCCCTGTTAGTCTTCCTCCATTCCTATATTGAAGATCTGTCACACAAGAAAAAAACTGAGTAAGACTTTACTTCAGGAAGGCAGGGGATGGAATTGTGCCCTCCTGGAGCAACCAGTATAACGGGACGACAGTACTTAGTCGCAGCCTTCCTGTGTTTCACCACTGCAGATGATGGCTACATTAATGCCAATTTCAGTAAATTCTGTTGGGGAAACTACAACTGACTTCCACTGGAATAGACAGAACTTTAGCCATAGTTAGTTTGTTACAGTTAAATACTTTCCTTTTCTGAGAGTGAGAATGTGTACCTTGACAAAATAGCAGTTAATTCCATTAAGAGTAAATGTAACAGCTGAATCCATTAAGACTGCATCTTAATGGATGCCTTAAACTCCAAGAAGAGACAGAAAACAAAAATCCTCTCTAAATCCTAGTCAGTGGGTTTTGTTAACTTCCGTGAAAACTAGATGGAGATATAAATGATTCTGTTTAAGCATTCAAAGGAAAACTCTATTCTCAAATATTTTATGGCAATCTCCATGGAGAGAAATAGCTAAAAGAAAAACTCCAATTTGGTCTATTTTAGAGTAACTCTACAACAATAGTTAGTTGTTGTTGATGATGGCAAGATAGGCACTGACTATGCTTTCCTCAAAATTTACCTGATTATTTATATCATATGGCTTTAACACAATGTATGACATGACTGTATAATTTATTTTTTTTTTAAATGACTACTTAGGAAATATTCTGAAAACAACAAACAACTAGAACTACTACTATTATCTGATTAAAGTTATATAGGAAGAATCCATGGATTTGATTCAGCAATAATAGCTTTGGGGGCAAAACCTGCCCATCAGGCAAAAGATATGAAAACATCTTTTAGAAAGTGGGGAGGTTGCTAAGAGATGAACAAGCCACATGACTCTGCTATTCATTGAAATCCTACATTCACCACTACAACAAAAAGGCTTCATTTGCCACATTAATCTCTCAAGCAGATTATTTTTTATTTAAGTGATGAACTTATTCTTTAATTAAATTATGAACTAATGGCCTGAATAATTTCATTCATTAAAAAGCCCACATCCTATTACAGATTGTCACACTGAAAAGGAACAGTTGTTGAGGCTCCAATACTGTAGACTTAGTTTGAAGTTCAGAGCTCTGAAGAATGATGAAGCTGAGGGGAATGCCTTAGACTTGTGTTAACTAATTGTCTTTATCACTGATTCCTCAGATGGAAAACTAAGGGGCAGTAAGTGAAAAATTTAGAAGTATCTTTTATTTTGTGTCCATAATATTTTAAAAAATGTTTAAAGGAAGGAAATATTATAACTCACAGTAGAAACTTGTTTAATTATCTTTTTCCTAGTTAACTGTATTATAACTCACAGTAGAAACTTAGTTAACTAGGAAAAAGATAATTAAACATGTTATTTAAATCCTCAATATTCAAAGTGAACTCTCGACTTTTAATAAAGATCTCTGTGCATTAACTTAATGGTGAACTTAACACAGTACACTTATTAGAAGACTACTGAAGAAGGATAAAGCTGCTTGCTCAATCATTGATTTCTTCATCTTGTTATCAAGATTAGAAAATATTTTTATCAAATCTATTGCTTTGAAGATAGAGCACTCAAAGAGATGGAGATTTTAGACTACTCAGAAAAAATCATTTCCTATGTAAACAGGTAGTATAAATATAGTAATTTTATTCCTGTACTTAGTCTTAAGTTCACAGAGCTGTGCAGTCTCTCTAGTGTCCAATCTACTCAGTCACAGTTTAACCACTGCTGACAGACAGGAGGTAAGGCTTGGACCAGTACGTTTCTCCATAATCTGAGGTCCTGTCTGCTAAATTTTCTATGCTGTACTATGTGACAGATGCAACCACATTAAAAGACCTGGGCATGCTCCCCAAATGTAGTAGCTGGAGAGTAGGGCTTCTATTTCCTTTTAGGGTTGGACTGTCATAGTGTTGCAGTGCCTAAGTGCAGGACAGCTTTCTATCATCTCCCTGACATCAGATGTCATACAGGGCTTGGAGTGGGAGAGGGGTCATATTGTGGCCTAAGACGTGAGATGCCATCCCTAAATGGGGGACATGGGGAAGCACTGAACCTTCTTTTCAAAGAACGCCTGTGAGGTATCTAGACCAATTAAAGGCAGGGTGTAACTGTGCCAAAAATAATATAGTTGCTTTACAACTAGTGCCTGCAATGAAATTAATTCAATTATCCTGGTGAATCTGAATGATCTTAGTGTTCCAGATGAATGTTCGAGATCTCCTGTAATAAAGTTTTAATTTCATCACTTTTAATTGTCTGGCACATGTATGTTCAGATTCTGCTTAGTTTTTTTTCAATCTGAATTATATTAGTGTTCCAGATGAATGTTTGAGATATCTCCGGTGATACAGTTTTAATTTCATCACTTTTAATTGTCTGGCACATGTATGTTCAGATTTTGCTTAATTTTTTTCCACTGTACTGATGCTGTAAACATGTACCTTCAGGGTGACCATGCATGTACTGAACAACATATTATGACAGAGTTTATCCTTTGACAGAGGTTGTCCTTTCTGATCTTAGTTTTTGACACTTTTTACAAGCTTATTCTCTTCATGACACTCTCCTGCCTTTGGCAAACTGTAATGAATGGTTGAACCACATGATTTGATTTCACAGATGACTGTGTAAATGTACAGTGGAAAACAGCCAAGCAGAATCTGAACACACATGTGCCAGACTTAATTAAACCTGAAGCAATTAAAACTGTATCACTGGAGATACCCCATACTGTATATAGCACCTCACAGGGAGGAAGGCTGCTGGTTTGCCTGTCTTGGCTGCTGTGATCAGGACCAGGGAAAGCCATATGGAGGGAGCAAGAAACTGTCTTCCTGACAAGCAACTGAACAGAGCAAGCTGGAAATATGGGCAAGAATTAGGAGAAGCACAGGAAAAAGTGAACCATTAGCACTAGATAAAACTGCCAGACATCTTGCTGGGAAAAAGGACTGGCATCCAGCAACACAGCTACAGAATGCCTTAGGGCTGACTAAAATACAGGGAATTTGTAAGAAACTAGTGAAAGTTTCTTGGAGTTTATACAAAACCAGAAAATCACTGAAGTCTGCTAGAAGCCAGACTTGTGGAAGACACCTCCCTTGAAAAGGCCCAGGTGGAAGGACATAGATCTTTGTTAATAATCTGTTTAGGATTACCCCACAGTTGAATATCATAGTCCTGTTTTCTCTGCTTGAAGGGCTCTGCTATTCCAGCCTGTAAACTGTGTTGTAGCACAATATTGTGTCTGATCATACAGATGCATGGTATGTTGCTGAGGTAGAGCCTGATGGTGTGCTCACTTCTTTAAAGAAGAAATATGGATGGTTTCCCAGTCCTGTCTGGTCTGGGGTCTTTGCATACATTGCTGCTCCCAAAATTCTTGTGTGGTTTGTGGAGTGTGCATGGTGATAATAGATTCCTTTAAAGAAGGAATCCTCATTCTGGACTTTGAGTAGGGAAGCTTTCTTCTGACTAAAGCAGCAACCTATACCAGAAGAATGAATATAGTTAGCTTCTTTGTGATCAGGCAATTCTTGGTCATTACACTCCTGATTTGCTTTCTCCTGATCCTCCTTCTTTATCCTTCCGTGTATTTTACAAAGAGAGAGCCTGTTTCTGTTACTACTGCCCCTCTACCTTCCCAATTTTTATAAGAAATTCATTTTAATAAGTCTTTCAATAGCTCTACAGATTCCATCTGAACTGGGATTGTGCCCCTGGGCCTTTTGCTGCTGCTGTTAGTGGTTATGTGGAAGTCTTAGTTTCTATTTCACTTTCTGGATCCTACTGCAATGTTTTGCTGAGAGACTTATTCCTTTCTAGTGCTCTCACTTGCACACAGAAAGTTCTAATTCCATATTGCTTTTTCTGAAACAGTTCCTCACAAATGTTACCTTTTTGCCCCCAAAATGTGTTGCCTTCTGTATTGTACTTCATGTGATAAACAACTTACATGGTATCTGCACCATTCTGAGCCAAAAAAGGTTCAGTAGGTATGTTAACTGCATCTCTACACCTGAATGTTACTAAGATCCTCAGATTTTTGTCTTAACTTCTATATTTCTCAAACAGATCTTTTTTTAATTTTATTTTTTATTTTTAATATGCATCAGATTTCAGTTTGTTATTGATTCGTTTAACCCAAGACGTCTGTTTCCCAGCTCTCACCTGTGCAAATTTTCAACTAGTGAGAATATATTTTAGGATATTGCTCTCCAGAACAGTCTGAATCTGTTTCCTATTCCATGGGATTATTTAAAAATCTTTTTGTTCTCTTAAAGAAACTTTATATCAGTCTGTTCAGCTTGAAGTTTTCTGAGTTTGAATATATTTGGCTGTGGCCTTTTCTCAAATGTCACAGTGGGTTCCATATGTGGTGATCATACATTTATATTCATTATAGCATGATGATTCTCTAATACCAAGGTAATGTGATAATAACTGTGTATTAAAAAGCAAACTTTGCTGTTATATGCACGTGTATCACTACTGGTGACCATTACTTCCACGTATAATTGACATGTAATTTTTAGTTTTTTCAGTTGTATGGACCTTTATTGACAAGTATAGTACATTTTCAATGTCCTTCTAAATTTTTCTTTATCAGTACGTCTGTTAAGTCTTCTCTGAAGTGTTTAACCCACTATCCTCTAACCCCTAAGTGGTATACAAACAATTACAGACAGTTCCATTTCAGCTCTGTGGATAACAGAGATATAGTCGCTTGCCAATTTATTCTCAGGCTGCCTCAAAGCAATAACTGTTAATGATGTGATTTTTTTTTTTTTTTCCCCCAATGTTTCACCTGTGTGAAACTATGCCTCTTAAAAATAAAATGAAACACATTTTCAGGTCTATTCTTCTTACCTGGTGTTTTAAGAGACAGTCTACAATCCACACTGTTCTTCCAGTACATTCATCTTGAACGAACTCTGCACATTTTTTCTCTTACCTGTTGATCTGGTACCATAGATGACAGGGATATGCTAGTGAATAATTTTCTTTCTAGTATCTGAATGACAAACTATAGGACTTATTACTGCACTTTGGCAAAATGAGAGGACTATAGGCAGAAGAGTGAAATGGCCAAGCTGCTTACCTCTTAAAGCCCTACCTCTTTGTGTAGGCACACATGATTTTTTGATAGTCTTTTTCTCTAAATGTTTTTAGGAAACTTTGCTAGTTCAAACAGACCACTGTCTTCCAAAGTCTCTTTGGTGTTAGTCTCTCTCAGTTAGTTTACTGCTAGTTCTCTTATCTTTTTTTGATGGTTCCTAGGTTCACAGAAAAACCTCTCAGATTTCTCGTTCATAGTGAGGCAAACCCTGTGCTCTGATCTTGCAGGATCACAAACAGAAGAGAGATCATAGCTCAGTGTTGCAAGTGAGTGGAATGCAGGCCTACAGGTGAGGGAGACAATGTGATACACCAGTTAACTGAAGTTAACTCTTTTTATGCAAGACTTGACAAGTCTCAGTGGTTGTGCTATGCAGCATTTTGATGTACCAGCAAGGAAATACAGCGACTTGTTTTTAGAGGGGTAAGGGCAGAAACATGGTCATTTGCAATTAGTTGCAGGTTTCTAAGACTATGACAGAGTTAACTGGGAGAGTCCATCATTATCTTTGCTGTTTACAGGCTTTAGTGTCCAGAAGACATGGCAATTAAAATGTTTTATTGCTCAGAGGTTCTGTAACCAATTTTGTACTGTTCCCTTTTATTGTCTTGTTTGTAGTATTA
The DNA here is from genome assembly GCF_000691845.1 of Merops nubicus. Classification (NCBI taxonomy): domain Eukaryota; kingdom Metazoa; phylum Chordata; class Aves; order Coraciiformes; family Meropidae; genus Merops; species Merops nubicus. The sequence goes on from NW_008628904.1 coordinate 18,737, forward strand.
ATGAAATTGCTAATGCAGACTTACTGTACTAAAAGTCTTATGATAAATACTAACATAAACACAACTTTACCTTAGTGACATGGTGCAATTATTTTATTTGGTTATCTGCAGGTTAATGTATAAAGTAAATGGGAAACTATTACCTCCAGCTTCAATGGAAAACATTATAATTATTAAACAATTTTGAAATTATGAGCTGGATAGCATATTTTTAATCACTTCACCCTTGCAACTTGCTTACCTTATGAATGAACCTCTTAGCAGGATGCTGTGTACCAATACATTCTACAGGGACTTTCTGAAATGTAGGCTGGATTTGGCTGTTTTCTATAAAGTATTAACACTGAAAGCAGCAGCAACAAATAGAGATGTTTTTCTTTCCTATTATTATTTCTCAGTTTTCTATTTTACAGTTGCTATTACTGGAGTAGCTATTTAACAGTTTGGTGTATTTAATAGATTTTTTTTTTTTTCTTCTGACAATTTACCTTTCTTCTGTTGCCATTCAAGTGATATAACCAACTTAGAAAAAGAGGTAATAGATGACTCTAAAATCTATCAGGTTTTACATTGTCAAATCTCTTCTGGCAGCTCATTCCACAGCTGAGCAAATGTGAGTATGAACACTTTATCTTTCCTATTTTGCTCATGATTAAAAATATGCTTAAAGTTTATGCATAGCTGTGAACCTTGTCAGTAGTCTAACTTTTGGGGACAGCAGAAATGCCTCAGATATGTTTAAATTCCCTCGCTGAATTTGCGCTTTGATTCAATGTTATATCCCAAAGAAAAAGGATTCTTTTACTGTGTTGTAGGAGGATGAGAGTGCAGTTGCTGAGATACCTGGATTTTCCAAACACAAATGTCTGGAAAACAGACTGAGGTCTTCTGGTGGTAATAGAAGATTAAAGGGAGCAATGTTTTTTCAATCATTTTGCTAAGAAAGTTGGTAAAGTGCCTCACGCTTGCTAACGGCTTTTCTTGAGCTCCATCACTAGCAGGCACAACATGTTGCACAAAATAATTGCTGACTGACAGCAGTTTTAACAGTATGACATGATATTGGTGGAGAATGAAGCATCCATTTGTCACAGCTACTCTGAACGGGAAGTTGAGCTGGGAGACAAAAGCCATGGCAAAGCAGGCAGGACAGGAGCCTCATGGGCACAGTCCCATACTGCCTGAACAAGAAAAGCAGAGTGCACCTGCTTTGCAGTGGTGAGAATAACCAGGGTCACCAAGAGTCCAGATAATTAGGCACATACACAGTGACAAGGCACATCTGAGGTCAAGCCAGGAAGCCAAGGCAGTGGGTTGAGGTCAAATCCAGATCAGTGAGGTGCAGAGCCAGGTGCAGCCATGACAGCATGAGCAAAGACAAGGGCTTGAACTTAAGTGCAGCTCCTTCTGAGGGGGACAGGTACTTGCTTGCCAGGGCATTTTCTCACACAGCTCTTTCTGCACAGCTCTCTGATTTGAGGATGTATACTGTTCAGACTGACCCTGAGCCCAGGCAGTCAAGCTCTTGGGTGCTCACAGCACTGGCATAGAGAACTGTAATGGAAAAGTTTGCTAATGAGTATTTTAGTTAGATCTCTGTTATTCCTGGTATTTGGATAATGTAATTCTTGTCTTGTTTGAATTCATATGGATAGTCAAACTTTTATTTCTAGAATGAGATTCAAGTTGCCTGTTAAGACAGCTATTAGTTGCTTTGACAGGCCAGTCTATACCTACTGAAAAAGCTAGGGGTTTTGTCCAGTTGTCAGTGAAAAATATGCTTTCCAGAGGTGATTTAGAAGGCTAGCATGCTGTACAGAAATATTGCTATACCCAGCCATTACACTTGGTTACAAGAATCTGTCAGAGATCTGGCTCCACTCTGAATAATATTGCAAATTAAATGCTGCCATTTATTCAGGAGCCAGAGTAAAGGTCTTTTCTGGGAATAGGTATCAGATTATTCTGATGTCCTCTTCCATGACAGGAGATGCTGATAGTGTTGTCTACCTTTTTGGACCTAGCCTGGTTGTTGGAGATCTAGCCTAGGGAAACAGAGTTTCAAGCTGTCCTCAGCTTGGAAATTCATCCAGAGAGAGTCTGCTCCTCAAACTTTTATTTCTTTTGACTCTGTTAGAACTATAGGGTCTTTTAAAATAATGCCCTTTACTATAGGTCTTCCTACCAAGTCTACACTACCTTGCAACAAAGCATGGAAGTCATGAGAGTGAATAGGATGACAAATTAAAGAGGGCATGATTCTAGACTACTGCTCAGGTCACTTGGTTGAGAGCCTGGACACTAGCTTTGCAGTCACCGTTTTCTTCAGGTGTATTTACATGGAACAGTTATTGAACAAAACAAAAAATACATCAGGAAAGTTTTACAGGGATACCTCAAAATCTCAGGAATCTTCTGCCAGTAATTAGTGGCATCAGCAAGGATGGTTCAGCAAAAGAACCCTCCTGAAGGATGCTTCTGCCAAAGAGTGAGTATTTTTGTTTTTGTTTTTTTTTCTAAGTGAATGAAACTGCAGCTTGAGTCCCCTCTTCTGCTCCTTCAAACTCATAGCCATTCTCCTCCTTTTACCTCAGTATATTAGCATAAGGAGTCTTTAGCTGAAAGTGGCTCTTACCTGATTGCAAGCCTTCATGAGTCTCTGGACATGAAGAACAACACATACGTTCTATTTGAAGGGAAAACAAAAGCAGTGAAAGTAAAAGGAGACAATACATTCAATACCATGAACAAAACTCACCGAATGCTTTCAACATTTCAGTTCTAGCAACTGTCCGTCTTGATAAAAACAGGAAGGGTTGTCACCTATCTAAAATCTTGTTCCAAGATGACTTGGTGTTTGTCTGCATTGCTAAAGGCACGTATTCCTGCCCTCAGAAGTTATCCCTAGATTACTTATATCCCCAGATGCAAAGTGTCTTGCATTCACATTGCTCAGAACTAGCCTCTTCTAGGCAGGAAAACCAAAAATACATCCTACTCAGCACAGAAGATAGATGACTATGGTTGCTGCTTTGGCCTTCATGTGACAATGGTTCTCAGGGGACAAAAGTTTTCTTCAGTTAAGAGGACTGAAATAAGATGATGTGTCACGGTTCTTCAAAGTAGTACTTTTATACCACTTGATGTTCAGTTCCCTGAAAAGGTACAGCAAGTTTTCATGGGTAGAGGTGGTTGTGTGTTGTGTTGATGACAATGCAGAATGAGAGCATTCATAGCTTCTGCTCTTGTCCTTGTTGCCTTTAGGCAGTGGTGCATGGAGTAAGCCATGTCCAGTATTCTGATTTTATCTGAGAGGAAATTAATATATTAGCAGTGTGAATATTCCAAGGACCAGGATCCAAGGGAGCACTGAGGCTTTAAATAATTTAATGATGTACTTAAGACAGCAGGATACATCTATAACTAACTAGATCATGGCATGTTACCAGTTCTGTCAGCTGTTGTCCTGGTTACAGTTCACAAAGTCACTCTTGTGAGGTCACCAGAAATTAGAGTTTGAATCACATGTTCAGCCTGTTCTAGGCTCACAAAACTACTCCAAAGGAGACAGAATTTTGAGGTGGGAAACCCAAAACAAATGTAAAACTATGATGAAGCTCCTTCTTCCTAGAAAAAAAAATTCTTCAGAAGTTCTTCAGGAGAACTCTGTATGTCCTTGATTTGTTATATCTTTAAAGTATCTATCATTTAAGTATTACTTTAATTTCTGTTTTATAAGTCATTGAAAATTCAAAGGCACATAAAGTGACAAAAGACTGTTGTGTGTCTTTTGCTAAAGATCTGAATTTCTTCTGGTGTCATTTTACAGGAGTTCACTAAAGTTCTATAGGAAAGGGGTGCTTCTATGTAGGTGAAGCTGTGAGGAACTACAGCTTTAAAATGTGTCACAGATTTTTTTGCTTACTAATTTCCTGTCATGGACAGGTGCTATGAGTTTGGGATCACATTCATGTATCTAAAGTCATACTCCAGAACCTTGTGTCCAGTTCTTGTGCTTCTCCCCCCAACTCTACTATGACTTTTTGTGGAACATATCAGTATTTTCATATGTAAAGCAGAGGATTATTCTAAACAAATGTAGACAACAAAATCCTAATGAAAACATTAATTTCATTCGCAAACAAATTTGAAATATAGTAAATGAATTGTGAATAAATGTGCTGCTTTCCACTGACCATAAAAGAAATTTAATCAGTTCAAATTTTGACTTCTATATAAAGTGAAAATTGGTTAAAGTGAATCTAAGCAAAAGTGTCACTACATAATTTTAAAACTTGCTTTTTTGGAGATGAAGAGTCAACTCTAAGACAAACAATAAGTCCATCATGGGGACAGTTAATATTTATTCCACACTATATTTGATCTTGAATCTTGGTTCAGAAATGGCAACAGTGCTTGTAGAGACTTCCTACAGCATCTCAAAAAGTGGCACACTAAACTTTGTGCTCCAGAGTTACTGATATTTCACAGAAGGATGAAAATTATGAGCTGTTAAGTGTTACAGCAATGGGAAGTGAATATGTGGGTAGCTAGATGCTGTTTAATCTCTTCTGTTACAAGTGTACCCTATGAAACTTGCAGCTTATAAACACTAGAACTGGTAAAACAATGAAAAGACTTTTTATAATTAACTAAGAAACATTTAATCTATTAACACCAAGTTCAGAATTTGTTCTGTTCGTTTCCTGCAAACTATGACAACTTACCTTCCCAAATTGAAAGGTCATCTGTTAATTCCTAGCAGCTGAGCTGAATGGCTGTCTTGAATTTAGTCTAGCCAAGGGTTCTTGGTTCCTAATATAAAGGTTGATTCTAGGTGCTCTAAACAAAACTGATCAGTAGTTGTTGTCTTGAGTGAGTCTGTAATGCAAAGGCTGCGATTCAGAAAGGCCTTATCCATGCAGTTCTCGGTCTGAAGTGACAATTAAATGTAGTTCATGTAAAGAAGCACTGTAATTTTTTACTTTTTTTTGTCATACAAAGTGAACTTGAGAACATGGGAAATGGCCTCAAGTTGTGCCAGGGAAGATTTCGATTAGGTATTAGGAATAATTTCTTCACTGAGAGAGTGGTTAGACACTGGAATGGGCTGCCCAGGGAATGGTAGAGTCATCCCTGGAGGTGCTTAAAAAACAAGTAGATGTGGCACTTGATGGTCTAGTGGTTAGGGAAATGTTAGGAGGAAGGTTGGTCTTGATCATCCTAGAGGTCCTTTCCAGTGATGATGATTCCATGATTCTAACGTGTACTTGGTAGCCTTGGGTTATCCTGGCCTATTCTGACCAGCCAGAAGCAGTTTAGCTCTCAGTTTATACTTTGTATCACAGTAAAGTAACAAATCTATTTGTGCTGTTTTAATTATTTCTCTCTCTCCTTTTGTCACCTTCCATTGTCTCATCCATGACCACTATGTTCACATTTTTTTTTTTGTCATTCTAAAATGTCCAAGATATTGATGTACTAATTCAGCCATCAGAGAAGTTGACTTTTTTTTTTTTGTATCTGAGTGAGCTGTGCTTTGACAAGATAATGTTGAGTGTATATGATCAGATCCTTTGGGAATGGACTGCAGGATTCTTTAGTATTTTTTTAAGTACATATCTCACTGTTGAGCCACAGGACATGGAGCATCATGGGGGTTAGTGTTAAGATCTGCATGACTCTTTTATCTTTCAAGATAGAAATTATTTTCTTATGAGACAAACTATGGTAATTAAAAATGCCATAAGCTGTGACAATTTTCATGCTGTTGATCAAATATTTCAGACTTCTTGAATTCAAACAAGACTGATTTCAGAAAATTGCTCCAGAGATTGTTTCTAATGTATGCTTCTTCACTTGAAAATTTGTCTTTATAATCAGTGGCATGGAGCTACATGAAACAAACAAACAAAAAGGTGTTTTAGTCACTTGGGACTTGACATTATGGTGGATATAGCTGGCTTAAACACTTTACTCAGGCAGGCTATCAAAAAGAACAGACTTTATCAACTCATTTAAGCCCAATTCACCAAATAACTGTATTTAGCTGTATAAGTTGTTACCAAAATATTATAATGTTTCATTTTCAATCTTTTACCTTACTGACTTGTCTGTTAAGTGGTGATGGAAGCACTTCTTTGCCTCAGAAATGTTACTGCATTGGAATATACTGTGAATATCTTGGTTGTTGTTACAAGGGGTGAACAGGTACTATGAATTGATAATGGAATGCAAGAGGTGTAACCAGGTAATTGATATGTTTTCTGGCCTAAGAGAGAACTTCCATGTTCCTAAGGCAGAAATTGCCAATTTATCTAAGCCTAGGAGGCAGTGCTCCATTTAAAAACCAAAATAACTTTACAACCAGCAACCTTCTGAGAAGACTCAAAAAGAGAATTCGGACTAAATACCTTATCAGTAGCCTTTCCAAGGAAGATGGGATACCTTGATAAAATCTTTTATTGCTCCAGCTTGATGACATACTGTAAACATACAAATGGGACTTCCACTTCCAAGGCTGTCAATCTGCTGTCTTTCTGAGCACTAAAATCCTATAAAAAGAAGCAGGTGTTGCTGAGCAAGAGCAATAAAAGAAATGGAATGGAGAGCTTTGTTAGAGCAGTTAAAACCCCCAAACTCCATTCACAGAAGGTAAAAAGGAATGAAGAAAACAACCCAGATACCAGAATAAAGCAATAATTGTAAAGTGAAATGAGAACACTAAATTCAGAAGGTGATAATAGCTTTTAGCTTTAAAAAAAAAAAAATAGAAAATTAATAGAAATGAATGTGTAATCAGCTCAGAGGGAAAAAAAGAAATCAGACTCTGTAGAAGTATGATCAGCAAGTTTTTAGGAGCCTAATTAGGCATAATAATGCTTGGCATTTATACAGTGTGTGTTGAACAGTCTTTGCTTTTAAATGCTCTAAGATGTGCTTTGAATCTGTCAGCAAGTTATCTCCTGTATCTTTATTCTATTTATCCTTTTTCTTATGGTGTTTACAGACTTACACAGACCTAATTAGAAATTTAAGTTGATTTTTTTTTAACTTTGTAGGATTCATTTCCTTAATGTCATAACTCCTGTTACACCTGGAAGTGGACACTGAAGAACAGAAAAGTTGTTCTGAGTTTAGTGAAGCAAACTAATCTATTATTTAGGTGTATAGTTGCTGTTTTAAACATTAGTTCATGGGCTTCTAAATGTTGTAGTGGTTCTGACTTGGAAAGGAACTGTAAAGGGGTTGTGCCGGAGTTTCTGACATTGATTAATTCCATTCTGAAAACAATTAATCAGGTTATACAGCATCCACCTTTATTTCCACAGCAGAGAGAGAGAGCACAATAAGACATATAGTGTGTCTGTGAAAGACCCATGAAAGAGTTAAATTACCAAATGGGTGCTGATGAGTAATGGCAGCCAAATTTAGTGCAATATGTATTATGTGTACGAATATCAAAGGGAAATTTTTAACAGGAAGGCTGGCCAGATGAGCAAACTTGGATATGTGAAATGCATGTTACTGAAATACAGCTGAAAGCAAAGAATCAGTGGTACATTGTGACCTAGCTGTAAACTACTCCTAAAAGAAAAGATGTGGGTAGTAAAGGTGGTCATGTGGAACTAAACCTTCAGGAAAGCACAGAAAATGTGATAGATTTGTACTGTTGACCTCATAGTCAGAGCAAATAGAGAATAGGCTGTTGTGAGAAATGTAAAAGAATTAAAACTAATAGAACAGTAATGACGAATGATTTCAATGGTACCCACACAGATTGTTAAAATATCACAATAGATGTTAGGAGAGCAGTTTCCTAAGGTTTTTAAACAATTACCTCATAGAATAATTAGTTCTCATGTGTAGAAGTTAAGAAACTCCCCTCAGCCTATTCTCCTGCAGTTCACAGAAAATAATGGAGAAACACCTAAGCTGAAGGCTTTGAGAAACACTTACCACAACAGATTTAGAAAAAAAATTTCTATTTGGGGAAAAAAGAGAGACAACAGAATGCAGATGACATTCATCTTCAGAAGATGATTGAAATCCAGTCCTTAAAAGGTGGCATTCAGCAGCTCTGCTTTCTCTGTGCCCTCAGTGTTCAGGGCTGTGCCTCATTCAGCAGTGGGCCCGCACCTCCTCTTTTGTCTCCTTCACCACTGATATATTTGAAGAAGCCCCTTTTGTACTCTTTTACTTCCTGTGCTAATTTTAGTTCTAAGAGGGCTTTGACCTTTCTTATTGCCTTTCTACCTGTCCTGACGGTTTCCGTCTGTTTCTCTTAAGAGACAAGTCCCTTCTTACATGAGCTATACACTTCTTTCTTCCATGAGATTTCCTTCAGAAGCTCCCTGCTCATCCATGCAGGTCTCTTGACTCATCTACCTCAGCTTTTACTCAAGGGAATGCACCTATCTTGGGCTTGGAGGAAGTGGTATTTAAAAACTGACCAGCTTTCTTGGGCCCCTTTACCCTCCAGAGTCTTAGCCCATGGGATTCCCGCAAGCAGATTTTTGCAGAGGGCAAAGTTAGCCCTGCAGAAGTCCAGGGTTGTGTTCCTACTTACTGCCCTGCTTCTACCTTGTAAAATACTGAACTCCACCACGTCGTGGTTGCTGTCACCAAGGGTGTTCCCAACCTTAATGTCCCCAACCTGTCCTTCTTTATTCATTCATACAAGGTCCAGCAGTGACCAAAACTCCTTTTTAACAAGTCATGGCAGCTACTAGGTAAGACAGAATAGAAACTGATGTAAAAAGCTTCATAAATGTTTGAAAATAAAATATGAGTTGGAAGTTTGGAGCTATGAGGCCATGTGATCTGCAAGCTGTCAAAGCATAATCTCAAGCTCATTTTATCCCCGATAAGCCTGGGTGGGGTGGGGATTGGAATGGAAATGACATTGCAGAAACTTGCATGCATTTCTGGAAACTCACCCTTTCTGAAATTTGGTCTCATCTTAGAAATTATTCATAGCATTATGTAAGTCTTAAAAATGAATTAAGAATAATCTCAAGGGGTTGCTGTACTTACCTTTATACCATATTTAGAATCTGTCTAGTATAGTTTTTCTACAATTCCCTTTTGTTATAACAGTTGATACAACGAGTCTTCTAGGAAAGTCCATCTGGATATGATAAAAGCTTATGAAGCCAGATGGCATATGAGATAGGGTGAAACTATGGCTTAATATGACCCAATACACAACTAATTGCAGCATGAATTAAGTTTTCTCTCCAAAATTATATTGAGGCTTTATCTTAGTCTGAACTTGTTTACAGTAAGTAGGACACAAAATAAGTCATCACATGAGAAAAGTTCCACTACAGTACTTAAATGCACAGTATCCATAGTGGATATCTAAGCACAATTGCTAGGTTCAACACTCCAGTGCTTCTTCCATGTCTCTTCTCACCCCTAACACAATGTCATACTCAGTGCTGAGCATTCATTTTTTTTGCCAGAGATTTCCCTGTACTACAGTCAGGCAGCACAGGCAAGGTACGTGTCAGTACATGGAAGATATATCTCAAAGTGCTCGGAGGTGAAATACTGCCTTGGAGGAAGAAGTAGCTGAAGCTCAACCTTGAAAGGGGTAGTAACAAAACTGAAAGATCTCTGAGCAGCAGCAAGTTTAATCAAAGATATCTTCAAGGTATTACCAATTTCTACCTCTGGGACAGCAGCATCAGTGCTACAGAGGGGAAGGAATGTCTCATGACATCAACTCGATTTGGACAAATTAATGATTTTTGGTCATGATTCATATGGCTACTAGTCACAGAAGGAAGGAAAAGAAATTGATTCTGTTGAAAGAACGGAGGTAGATGAAGAACTGTCCTAAGAGTGATCACTGATGTGTTCTGAGGACCATACTTAAGGCTACCATATAGCATGGGTGTTAAATTGAGACTAAATTTTTAAGGCTCTTAAATGAACTGTTAATGGAATAGCTCCTGGTAGCCCACAAAGGGGTAACTGGTTTTGTGCAGTAAATATGCTTTAGCTACAAATCTCTATTACTACAACAACTCCTCTTTCTGGAATGTACATACATTATGGCTACTGATAAAATATAATGATGTATTGGGTCTGGCTGAGCTGATTTTCCCATAGCATCCCTCCTGGTGCAGTGCCTTTGTGTTGAGAGTTAGAATAACACCCATGTGTTAGTTGATAACACCCATGTTGTGGCTCCCACTGAGCAGGGCTCGCACAGCACCAAGGCCCTTTCTAACATTCCAGCCCAGTGGACTTGGGAGGGAGAGGGGGGCAGGGTGTCGGGTAGACACTGGGAGGGGGCAGGAGCTTGGGGGGAACATAACCAGGACAGCTGACCTGAACTGACCAAAGGGTTGTTTCATACCATGTGACATCAGCTCAGCTATAAAGCTGGTAAAGAGGAGGAGGGCGGGGGGGCTACTCCTCAGTTCTCCGGAGCAACCGCTACACATTTTGGCACCCTGCTTCTCAGGAAAGGCCAGACATCACCTGCTGATGGGAAGCAGAAAATAAATCTTTGGGTTTTTTTCCTCTTTGCTTCCATGCACGGCATTGCTTGGCTTTGCTTTCTAATTAAACTACCCTTGTGTTTACCCACAAGGCTTTTGTCTCTATCTTATTTTCCTTTTCCCTTTTGCTCTGTGGAGGAAGGAAAGGAAAGGGGGACGGCGATAGAGTGGTTTAGGTGGGCATCACTTGCTCAGTTAGGGTTAACCCACCACAAATATACACTGATAAAATTCCAAGAAGTGGAGCGAAGACCACCTATCCAATGTGATAGTACTTAATTTTAAGAAAAGCAACTGCCTAAATTTTAAAAATCATATTAAACAACAATTAGAAGGAAAACCTAGAAGGGTATATATTTACAGGTCACAAGTTGATTGCTGTGCCATAACGATGCCATATCTGTATTTTTAAACAAATTGAGAATCAATGCAAATAACAGTAAGTAACAGGATCTTAGAAATGGAAGAGGGAAAAAACACCTCCAGTTAAATGGCAAAGTAAATCTTAGAAAGTACATAAAAATCCTTACCATGATCTAATACTAAGACAAGAGAGATTTCTAAGGATAAAAAGCATCCTTAAGAAAGCTGAAGTTGTATTCAATAAGGAAAATAAAATTAATAAAATTAAAAAAAGTAAATCTAGCAGATTAAGCAAAATATAAACATTAGTAAGGCAGTCAAATCAGGTTTCTGAAAAACCATGCAGAAGGCCTAAAACTAGAATTTTATTTTTTTTTAATTTTTTTTTAAAAAAATAAAGATTTTTCCAACACATTGGGATTAAGGGAAGCCAGAGAGTCTTTAGGGCCACAAAAGATCAATGTATATAAAGTGTGTTTTGCAAAGATAAAGCCTGTCAGAAAAACTAAGTTTTACACCTGTGTTCAGTAGGGAGGAAAGGGGGAAGGGCATATGATGGATTTTTTTTCTTGCAAGTGAGTTTGGAGGTTTGTCTAAGGTGGAAATGTCAGTAAAAAGACACTATACAGCAAATGAAAAGAATAAACAATAACAGCTTGGAAGATCTAAAGATCTGTAATGGAACTAAAGTAAGCACCAGATGAATTATTGATTGTGGTATGTAAATTCTTGCTTAAATTTACCTCAGTACGAGTGATTTAGAAGGTAACAGATATGATGCCAATTTACAAAAATGTTCCCAGAGAGAATTTAAACTGCTGTAGACAGGGTGATCTGTATCAGATAAATTAGCCAGAACAGTATTATGGGCCATATGGATAAAAGAAAAGAGTTAATACCAATTTATTAATGGGAAATCATCTAATATGACACTATGGGCTTCTGTGAATGAAAGAATAACCATAATTAAATGATATACAAATTATATACAGAGGTTTCTAAAAAACATCACCAAAGTCTCTTAATAAAGGAAAAGAAAGATGATCTTTCCATAAATAAAATTTATAAAATAAGAAGTAAACTGTAGGAATATTCAACCTCTGCTGTGAAGGGAAGGCACTTATGGCATTTTATGAGGATCTATGGTGTGTCGACAATATTATCTGCTGATAATCAGCTATTCTGATTGTCAAGTTGTTTAGAAACACAGAAGCTGACAGTGAAGAGCCAGAGAAGGACCTCTCAATGCTGTCTGAGCAATAGTGTCAGATAAACAGGTCAGGAAGTGGGGCATGGGGAGACAAACATTTTGCATAGAGGTGAGCTTTGAACCAACCATCCATTTCCAACCAAGATGATAAAAGAAGGGGATTCTGCTTTGGTAATATTACAATTTCAGCTCAATGCCCTCTAATTAAAAAAAAAATATTACAAAGTATTAAGGAAACAAACAAAAACACCAAAGAAGAAAACTAAAATGTAATGCACTAGTGGTGCACATCCTCAATGGTATGTGCTGTTTAGGTCCTCCGCATCAAAATGGTAGAACTGGAAAGTGTACAGAGATTATCAAGGTGATCAAAGGTGCAGTATGAACCTTCCTTACGACAACAGAAGATTGATTTGAAGAGAGCTACTGCAGAAATTTGTAGAATAGAGTGGCATGAGGAAGGGGAATAGGGAACAGCAGGTCTTGTCTTATCTAAAACAAACAAAAGAAGTAATTGCTTTGCACAATACATAGGCATGATGAGTTGCTTGCCAGAGGATATTCTAAATGCTAAAAGCTAACTGAGGTTCAAGGAAGATAAAAACATGGAACTATGTAATAAAAGTTGAAATTAGATCTGAGAAGTTCATGATCTGTTAACTGCTAGAGACTTTCCCTTTCATTGGCCTCATCTGTTGGACATAGAAGTTAAAATGGCCTTTGTTTTTTCTTCTGTAAACTTTCTTGTGCTCTGATACATCCTACAGATGGTTTCTGGATGCTCTGAATGAAGCCCAAAGAACACTTTTCTGACTTGTAAGACTGAATACAGTATATCAATGGTTGCACTTCACTGGTTAAAGGGGAGTAGAAGACACTATCTTTGTATAATGGCACCCAATTTATCTTAATGGGTTGTCTTCTTTGGGTTCTAAGTGTTCCAGTATGACACATTAAGTAGGGTTGTGGATGTAGGTGTATCTTGGAAAATGGGCCATGTTATTTTCATTTCAGAAATATGATAAAATTGCTAGTTGCTGAGATTACTTGCTCAAGACACAGTAATAGACCATACACTTCCAGACTTGGCCTGCTAGATTTTAGCTGTGCCATATGTTGTACGTACCAATTTTACTGACATGTGTGTAACTCATTCATGTTTATTCTTCTCAATTTATATATTTCTTAGACTGACGTAGAGGTTAAGACTAAATTCAGGGGAATCTTAAATGACAAGCACTTCTGAGAATAGATTTGAAGCATAGCTGAAGAGGGTCCATATAGCCAAGAAATAAATTAAATTGTCCATGTCACACATCTGTAGAGAAATGCTTTTCTGTAAATAATTTAACTTTAATTAAAGCTTATTTAATAAAGACTTGTCTGATAGAAATTATTTCCTAAACGTCTGGAATTCTGGCAAGACTCAATTGTCTTTAAGTTGCTGGAAAAAAAAAGACAATGAGAATCTTTTCCTGTTGACTTGAAAATGCATAAAGATGAAAAGAAGCAAAATACATTGTATAAGGATCTGAAATACTGAATAAATGTATTGTAATGCATCAACTTGGTAGAAAAGTACTACTGAAAATGGTTTCTGTGAACATCAAGAAATAGCTCAGCATCACAGATATAACATTGTCATAGTATTATATTTGCTTTTTGAGATCAGAAAAAATAGTTGTAATTCCATTAACAGGAAGGATAGATTGTAATCTGGAAATTATTTCTCTTAAAAGAAAAACATTCTTTTGTTTAGAACAGTCTCCATATTTATGTGATTTTCCTAGAACTTTTAATATATGCATTATTAAAATTCTGTAAAAATAGTATTGGAATGATATTTTTTAAACCATTTTATGGTTTGAACAAGTTCAGCATTTTATAAAACAAATTTTCAAAGTGATATTTTGTTCTAGGTGCAAAGCATACATTACAGTGGCCTATTAAAAGATTCCATGATAATATGTGGATTTCCACATTTAACATTTAAAAACAATCTATATTGAATAAACATTGAATCAATATCTCATCAACATGACAAAATGGTGGTTCTAATCTGAAATTAGAGTCTTACAGAGCAACATAGAAAAGGTTAATCTTAAAAAAGAAAAGTAATTAGTAATTCATGTTTAACTCTAAATGCTAGTTTCTTGTCCAATTAAGATCCATCTGCTCATAGCCCTTTTTTGTGTATATCAAACATGATGTTCAAACAAAAAAAATAATCCAAAGGTCTTCATGCAGAGAGGAAATAACATCCTCATTAATGAGAATTGTGCATCATTCTTATTATTCTGGCACAAAAAAAAATAGTGATCTAATGAGTTATCTGTGCTTGTTGTAAGCTGACTTGAAGATTAATCTTTGTTAACTACTTGTTTAATGTTACAGTTAATAATTAGTTACCCTGTAGCCTTATATCATCCATCACTTTGCAGAACTGAATCAATTCTTTTTTTAACTCATAAAAGATTGTTTATCTTTGCTTAAAGCTGCTTTGGATAAAAGATATCTGAAAGGTTATAGAGTGCTGAAGCTGTGAGTTTATTCTGCATGCAAATCCCAAATATTCTTTATAAGTTTCCATGTTTGTTGCTTTCCATAATATAAAAGAACCTTTTATTACCATTTTCTTCAGCATAAACGGCTACCACATAACTTTATATCGTGTTGACTCATAAATGTTTTTATGCATTCTTCAGTGACAATAGGACTTAGATGAATTAGCATAATTTATTGTGCATGACAAATATTTTCAGAAATCTGTAAAGACTGAATTCTAACTGCTTTTATGTTGGCTAAGAATTTCCTGAACTTTGACCATCTTAGAGACCAATAATAATTTAGAAAGAGAACATTTATTACCATTGGTATATAAGAATTATATTTTGCTGCTAGTAGGACCTTGACTTGAAACAGGCCATATGACTTTTCTGCCTGAACTGTGTTCCAGTGTTTGATGTGTTGCTGATTTGTGAATAAACCTTCATGTTCATATTTTATTAATTATACTTACATCAAACAAATTCTCTAAAGAGCTGGATAAAAAAAAAACTATGATTCTATAGGCTTTTGTTTTCCTGGTAAAGTCAAAATAATTATAGTAAAACTAAAAAGTTAAATAAATTAAAATGCCAAGGGTTAGCCTTTATTTTCACCCAAATCAGCAAATTAATAGTTACAGTCCCCAGTGTGATGATATCTCAGTCCCCTGGTGCATGCTGCATTCTCTTTTGTAGTACATGATATTAGCATTAATGTTTTAATATATTTATACAAAGCAGCTGAGTTAAAATTGCTTGGGGGAATATAATTTAAAATATGTTGTCTTTTGTGTGCATAACACCTCAGCTATAATGCACCATTAGTGTATTTCTTCCCATTTAATTATGTAAAGAATTGATTATATACCTTCTGGTGTGCTGTGTGCTGCACTACAGAATGATTAGCTGGATCTTCAGCTAGTGGGAAGGGTATAACTCAGGTGAAATTTTGAAGCTAGAGTTGTTTGCTGCAGCTGAGACTGTTCTGGTATGATTAGCATGGATGGGATACAGCACATTAACATCAAGACATTGCAAGGTCTTCACTTGCCTTGCAATAGATTTTCCCTGAAATTGGAATGTTAATTGTAGTCTCTTGGGAAAGAACAGCTGCCTGATCTTGTGCTTGGTTATGTGGATGTAAATCAGAAAGGACTCCCTACATTATGTGAAGTTATTAAAGTATGAGAAGCAATATGATACTGTCATCAGGCCTGGAAGATACTGCATAAGGTGACCTGAAATAAGCTTGCTGTGGGATAAACTAAGTGCCTATAATGTACTTTCATGTTGTTTATATGTAAAGACAAATTTTAGACCAGCACTCTTTACATTCTCATCAGAGACAATCTTGGTTCAGTAAAAGCTGACAAGGAGCATTTTTTTTCCTTCTTGACTCATAAATCAGAGACTGATTAGAGGAACTGTGGAGATGATGTGGAACAAAGACTGGTTTTAATGGTAAGTATTTAAGAAGTGATTTATTCTTTGGTTTAGTACCCTTTTTAGCGTACACCATTTACTCAATGTTAAAACAAGTTAATGCCAAATGAAATAAGATGTATTTCAGGAACTGGTATAAAATATTGTTGTTTGATTTTCAAGATATTGCAGTACAAGGCAATTCTGCAAAGTGAAAAGCATTGGTCCAGAAAGGCACTCTGATTTCTGCTTCTCTGCACATCGGTGGAGTCTTCGTTGGCCTGGACCATAGCCAGAGGTGGTGAGAGAGGTTTACCAACCGTGGGAGGTTTGGCTAGCCAAATTTGTCATCATTATGGCTACTTTAGGAAAGGAAGCTATAGATTCACTGTAGTGAAATGAGCAGGTTGTAAAAATTGCTGTCAAAAGAATGAAGGGGGATTTGATAACTAAATATCCAGCTATAGCTGCGAGCCTGGGTTGCTCCTCTGACCTCTAATGATTTGTGCAGCAAACACAAAGCTGGCAGAAAGAGGGAATACTGGTGTAGGTGTATTTCCATGAAGGGAAAAATTAAGATAGTCTATGATTCCCCAATTACATTTTTTTTCTGTAGTATGAGACTGCAGTATAAGGAATAGGTATGAATTGCATTCTGCTTGATTGTCTTTCTGAGGGGTTATTAAACAGTGTTATAAGCTACTTTGACAATTTTATTTGCTGCCTATCTTTCTGTGGCTGATGAAGAGTTGAAGCCACTTACTATTATTCATTTCTGTATTTCCAGTAATATAAGAGAAAAAAAAAAAGTAGCCTTTGTGAATGCAGACATAACACTGGAAATAATTAAAATGACTTATGCATATGGAAAGGTCCTGGGCTGTGTGACTTGCAAGAAGCAGTAGACGATACACCCTTCCCTTCAGTTTCTGTGAGGGAGTTCTATGAGATGAGGTCAATGGCCAGCAGAAACTGCTTTTTGTTCTTGTTTAATTAAATCCCATGCCTGTAATTTTACTCCCACAGGAAACAATCCCAATGTGAGCCACAGTTATCTTATTCTGTGGTGTGGCATATAATTTACATCAGATAGATCCACTAAAGAGAAAAAATTGACTTAATACCATTATTTAGATACAGCACCTTAAGCATGTAATTTTTACCCAAGCCAGATTTTCCCCTTCACTTAAAAAAACCCAATTTATTTTAATGAAATAACTAATACTTTATAAAGGGTAAAGCTTTATTAAATTTTCAAAAAGTTTCAAACATTATGCTCTGTATTTTTCTGATGAACCATAGTATCTCACAAATACTACTTCAATATAAACCATAACTTATCGTTTCCAGGTAAGGACAGAACATAACTCCATACTGCCATCAATGAGTAAGGAAACACCAGATTTTTTTTTCTTTTTTTGCATAAAGTTTTTTACAATCTTTAATAAGGAACATATTTATTCTTTCCCCCTTACAAAATAATTTCTCACTGGTTTTGGAAAGTCTGGCAAATGTTCTGTCCACAATAAAGTCAGGTAAAGTATCCAATGATGTCAAAGATGGGGTTGTTTCATATTAAATCTCATTTCACACCAACACTACTCTTCTAGGTTAACAGCAGTTTATATTTTAATGCATCAATATTTGTTAATTGAAAGATTAGATTTGTAAGGGCAAAAGTTTTATGTAAAAGTACAGAGATGTATATTTCCCCCACCCTGTTATATGCATAATGTAAATTTGATGGGATCATGTCCAGATCTAAAAGTGTACTTGTAAATGTTGACATTGAGGAGACCTATTGTTTCCCATTTCGGTGAATCTCTATTGATGATCTGCATAGGTAGTCAGCTACCATGTTTTCCATCTTTAAGAACCATAGAAAGCATAGTAAATATTGTCACCTAGGAATGAGTATGTGGGAGTAAAAGGTGTACTCTAGTCATACCACAAGTGCAGGTGAGTCAGGGAGCAAGGTCAGCAGTGACTGAGTCTCCATTTCACAATCTCTCCAACACTGGTGATGGCAGACAAATAGTTTCATGATCAGCATAAATTTTGGCTTGCAGATAGAGCATGTTTTTAATAACTCATATGTGTGCTTCTGCTTCTCACACAGACAGGCTTCATCCATAGGAACTGTTTTCTTGTTAGGGACACCTATTGCCTTAAGTATTCCGGGGAAATTTACACTTTGATATGCAAAGAAATCGTGGGATTCCTCCTGTCTTTTCTTGATATATGCTCTGTCTCTGACTTTGGAAATGAGCAGCCTGACAAAAACAGGGCTTCACAGAAAGCATCCAGTTTTCACTGGTTACAGGAACATCTGAAAAGTACTGCTACTACAAAGCCCAAGAGTTTCCATCTGAGGAAACCAAATTCTAAGGTGCTGTCAACAACTTCACTTTTCACCTGCTCACAACTTGCCAAGACTGGATGAGGGCATTGTGCAACCTGGTAGGGCGTGTTGTTTACAAATGAATAGGCTTCCTTGTAGTGACTCAAAATTAGGTGCATTCACTTGAAAGTATCAATTTATCAATTATTACTCAAAGAGATAAATACCAGTTTCTCATTAAAAAGGGTATTAAGACACAGTACCAAAAAGATTAGGAGAATATTTCACTTAAGTGACAACTTTGGCTCTAATTTGGCCCCTTATATTGGGCATGAACTGAGAAATAAAAAAGCTGTTTACCTTGTGGAAAGAAGTGCAGCTGTCTCATGCTCTGTTATCAACAGTGAATACAAATTTTGCGTTATGATATGAAAATAAGGGAGGAATAGGCTCTTTACAGACTGGCTCAATTGTGTGGCTATTGTCAATGATCTTCATAATTAAAAATGTATGCATGGGAAATGGGAAGGGGCTAAAAGTCACCAACCACTTAGGTGTTTTGAGCAGCGATTAGAGCACCCTGTACATAAAATAGAATAGATTAATATTTCAAGTCCCTAGCTATTTTTTTTTTAAGAGAGGGAAAAAAAAAATTTATCAGGCTGTTAAAAGACTGTCATTCACCTAGATCTTGTCAGATTCCCCCCTCTACTCTGTAACCTAGTCTTCTGACCTTATCTATAACCATTTAAAAATTAGTTTGAACCATTCAGCTCAGTCTCTTATATTACTGTGGAGGTACTTCCAATGACATTACGTTCCCCACCTATCCTTTTGCTTGAAATTTAAACTCTACTTCCCCTCCCCCCCCCCCCCTCTCCTTTTCTGG
>NW_008628904.1:38048-61649 GCF_000691845.1 Merops nubicus
AAGTGCCCTTTTATTTTGGTACTTAGGAACACTACTAATAAATAAAAGCTCTCAATAAAATGCACCATATAGTCATAATCCAAATTGATACCTCTGCAGAGCCTCAAGTGAACAGATGTGGGGAAAGGGAAGATCAAAATGGGTTTCATTTGTGATAAACTGCATTTGAGAACAGTGCTAATAGCT
This sequence comes from Merops nubicus, assembly GCF_000691845.1. Classification (NCBI taxonomy): domain Eukaryota; kingdom Metazoa; phylum Chordata; class Aves; order Coraciiformes; family Meropidae; genus Merops; species Merops nubicus. Next base: position 38,235 of record NW_008628904.1, read on the forward strand.
TCATTTAGTTCTCTATTCAGGATCAAGTGATGAATGAGTGTGTGTATGAGGTAGCACGGGACTGATTCTGTCATATATGTGACTTGAGGCTGCTTTATTATGTGAATCTCAGTTTAGCAACTGTGTAGGGCTTGATATATGATGACTGAAGTTCTTGGGTGATATTGTCAAATGATATGAAATTCTTTGTGCCTCTTGTTGTCCTGATATTGGAAAAGCTAATCAGGGTTGTGGGATTATTGCTGTCCTTATTTATTATTCTTTCTCTTTTTTTGTCTTCTTTCCACTGTGTACTGAATAAAAGTAGAGAAGGCTTTTTCAGATTGTAATTTCTGTTTAAATTTTCCTCTTTTCCCCTCCACACCCTCTCAGTGATTATAAAGCCATTGCAGCAGTGGAATTGAGGTGTAATGGTGCAACAGAGGTGCACAAATATATTTTGAGTGATAAATGACTGCTGAAATGCCATTATAAACCATCACTGCTGTTATACTTACTCCAGTGTGTCTTGAATTTGGTGTTTGGTTGTATTTGGGTGCGTTTATTTTTTGTCTCATCACTCTCAAAATTCACTTACTTGGGGAGGGGGGACATGTATATTCAAAGATGCCTTCTTTAGTTTCTCTTATCACCTTTCATGCTCAGAATCTTGTGAAATCATAAGGTGAAGAGGAGTTAGGCTATGTGTTGTTTGCTGTCCTTGAGCTGCCAGTCATGATTTCTGCTAACAAAATCTGAACTGATGTTTACACCAGCAAATTGGCTGTGCAGTTTCTCAGTTTCATTCTATTAATTGGATGACATTTCATACCTGTTTAGGGTGTTAGAAATCCCAGAACACTTTTGTTTGTTTCAAAATGAAATGATCTAATTTTACTTCTATCTCCCTTCTTTCCTTTTCCTCATTTCCCTTCTTTTATTACTATTTCCTCTTGCTTTGTCTAGTAGCCATCCTTTAATGACAACACTTCAACAGATTTAAATTATTTATCTTCCTGAAGTTAATTTTTGTGTCCAATTTCAAAGGGATTCCTTACAGCTAATATGTTGCACCTCTTAGGTAGTTATTAATCCAGAAGGGAAGTTCTTTGTATGCCACAAAATCACAGAATGGTCGGGGTTGGAAGGGACTGCTGGGGATCATCGAGTACAAACACCCTGCTAAAACAAGTTCACCTACAGCAGGTTGCACAGGAACACCTTCAGGCAAGTTTTGAAAGTCTTCAGGTAATGAGACTCCACAGCCTTCTGGGCATCCTGTTCCAGGTCTCCATCACCCTCACAGGAAAGAAATTTTTCCTTGGATTTAGGTGGAACTTCCTGTGTTCTAGTTTGCGCCCGTTGATTGTGCCCCGTACTCAGCACTGGTGAGGCCACAGCTTGAGTGCTGGGTTCAGTTTTGGGCACCACAGGATAAGAAGGACATTGAGGTGCTGGAGCAGGTCCAGAGAGAGAGCAACAAAGCTGGTGAAGGGTCTGAGGAATGTCTTACGAGGAGCAGTTGAAGGAACTGGAATTGTTTAGCCTGGAGAAGAGGAGGCTGAGGGAAGACCTTCTTGCTCTCTACAACTGCCTGAAAGGAGGTGTGAGCGAGAGGTGTGTTGGTCTCTTCTCCCAGATTACTAGTGACAGGACAAGAGGAAATGGGCTCAGGTTGTGCCAGCAGAGGTTTAGTTTGGATGTTAGGAAGAATGTCTTTACTGAAAGAGTAGTGAAGCATTGGAACAAGCTGTCCAAGGAGGTGGTGGAGTCACCATCCCTGGAGGTGTTAAAAAAAAGTGTCTAGATGTGACACTTTGGGAAACAGATTAGTGATCATGGTAGTGTTGGGTTGACAGTGGGACCTGTTGGCCTTAGATGTCTCTTCCAAAATTATCGGATATTCTTTTACTTCAGCTGACGGGTCTCTCTACCTTTCTGAAAAGGAACTATGTTTCACTTTCTGTGGTTTAGCAGACTCCAGGTATTTTTAATCTATCTTGGATATTATGCGTATGACATAGCAACTAGAAAATGGAAAAAAAAAGGTTTTGAAAACACTGAATGTTATAGCTACCAAGGTAAAACATTGAAGTCATCATGAATCAATTCTGCATTTTAATCCCCCACTTCTGAAAAATTAAAGGTTTAAAAGTACATTTCACATACCTTTAAGAGCCACCTGGTTTTGTTAGTCAGAGATTTTACTAAAAATTTAGTTCATAGTGTTACAGAGATGAAAGAGATTTAATTTTTTTTTTTTCCCCCCCATAGCATTAGCTTTTGCCCAGAGGTTGAACAGATTCTGTGGGAATTTCAAAATGCTTCTCCGATCTGTGAGTTGATATTATTTTAAATACCTTGTTTTTCTTTATTTTGCTCTTTACTTTCTTTTACAATCTTCTACATTACAGTAGTTATTAAGTCTACATGTTATCAAGGTTGACTGACATTTTCTATTATAACACCTTGTTTTCAGAGGCCTGTAATTTTGACAAAGCATAACCATAGGGGCTAGAAATTTACTTGCCTAATGACTTATAAGGTTCATTTCCTCCTTGCTTCCTTCAACAAAACCATTTTTTCCATTTCCTAACAATGTGACATAGAGAAATATTATTTTCATATATTATAAAAACTATTGCAAACATTTTTAAAGGAGGTCTAACACCTTTTGTAGGAAGAAGAAATTTAAATTTATAGGAGTTGTTTTTCTGTGGGGAAAAAAAAAAGAATATTATGAATATCCTCTAAATAGGATCAAGTCTACAAAACTTGGTAAAAAAATGAGAAACCTTTTATTTTTGTGCTCAGTAACAATGATTTAAAAAAAAAAGCTAAATTTGCAACACAAATCCACCTAAACTGAACTGCCCAGTAAGAGTAAAGAAAATGCTGGAGTTGGTTGAACACTCTACTTACATAAATGCCCCATGCCTTTGCTACCCTCTATGTTAGAGTCCAAGCATTAGATATGGAAGAGGAATGTGAGGACTTAGAGTTGCTCAGAGAAATATAAATGAAAAATTACATATCTTCTGCTTCACCTAATTTTTTGGGAATAAAGGTCTGTGAAACTGTCCCTGCTCAGTGAATGACAGCCTTGGCTGCCATTGTAGATAACACCCTATTCAGCAACGAAGCCGATTAGAAAATTTCCACCTTCCTGCCCTGTGCCACTTGTTCTGTCCTTTTTCTTCAATTTAGTTCCTCCTCTGCTGTACCTACACATCTGTCTGCAAAGTTGTGTTATAAACTGTTCTATTGAGCCAATCCGGACCAAATGTAAGGGGATTTAGCCTAGGGAATTATTTTCAGCAGAATTTCTTCTTTGCCACTCAGTTTTGGACAGATAGTGCTCAGTCCTGACTTTCAGTTGTATTAAATGTCCATATGTTTTGAGTTAAATGAGGTATTCCTTCACAATGGAGCGTGACGATAGGTTACTGAGGAGTGTCATGGCAGAGTGACTGCATCTCAGTGGCAGATATGATTTGTGATGTCCTTGGGTATTTGTATGGTGAACAGCAAATGTTAATAGGTGTTATCAATAAAGACAATGATGCAAATGTTCTTTTTCTAAAGAAATGGTGGATTAAATTAAGACATTAAATCAAAGACAAAAACACTTGAAGATCAGCAGAGATTCAGTTTTCTAATTAGTAAGTGGACATTGTATCCATTATCATGTTCTACCTTCTTCTCTATTTAAAGTTAGAATAAGCTGACATGGGATTCAGAAGTCCAAAGACATAGATAGGGCACTCACAGGTATTTTAGAAGTTCTGCAACTTTGAAAAATAGCTCAATTTATCATACATTTGCATTGCACACTCTTACTGCATAACAAATATGTAACAGTTTACAGCTCTTTCATGTGCAAATTAGCTCAAATATATTATAGAAGAAGAACACGGGCTCAAGTTTTATCACAAAGTAACAGAACAAGAAAGTGGCATCATAAATATTGAAGTCAAGTGTTACTCTTCTAGTCCCCAAAGGTAGCTAGCAAATGATGTATTAACCAGCCACAAGTGCAATACCCAATGTTGTTTTCGAGTGAGGGAAAACCAACCAAACCCACTGCTGCACTATTTAACACTTCCTAAACACACTGTCTATAGCATTTTGTTAGACACAAGGCAATTCTATAAACTGTTCTGGGCAAGAAATTTTCGAGTAGCAGGAGAGGATTAGCTTGCTACTAGAAAGACACTAGGACAACCCGGTGTGAGCAACATGGGCATGGAAATTCATTCTTGTACAACTCTACCCATTCAGCACTTTTGAGAAAATGGCAAATTTTTGTGAAAGCTTGTGTCACAGTCTCACCAAGCTCTCACCTGTATGTCAACTCATCTACAGCCAGAATAGAAGATTGCAAATATAATAATTATAAAACTCTTAGACATAAAGCATGGAATGGCTGTGCTATGTAGACATAAGTTTCTGAAAAGGTCAAAGTTAATTTCCTCTGATGCATTGATTATACTTTGTATCCCCTCAATTGATACAGGAAGCTACAGTAACTTACTGTTTCCTAAATAGATATCACGGTGTGAGAATCATAAATTATGCTGGCATTAAAATAATCTGGTTTTGTCACCCAAAGTTACCCCTTGACAGTTTTTGCCAGCACTACATTTCAGCACCGTTGTTTTTTTTCTGTACGTGGACGTATGATAGTTAATGAAGCTACTGTGATTTCTATGTTCTTTAAAAATGTATTAAAAGACATTATTAGATAAATATCTTGAACACAAGGCAATATTACATATCCATTTTTAGCTAAAATATGGTCTGAGTGTTATTAACCACCTCATACTCTATTTTGATATATCATTCTAGTATTTTTTCCAGTCAAGAATTTATAAAATATAACCAACCAGATCCTAAGTTGTATTTTTGGGTAAACCACTGTACTCATCAGCTCTATCCTCCATACTTCATAAAAGGAATTTTAGTTAAACATTTCCCTCATAAAATATTGTTGTGTAAAATATTTTTTAAATACTTTTATACAGCAGTAAATAGATACAAACTTTTCTCTTGGCGTTCACCAGATGCATACTCTGGCAGTAAACCAGCTCTTCTGACAGAACATTTGTGGTGACACAAAGCTCAGATGAGTGGTAGTAACAGACAACACTACACAGAAGTTCAACATTTACTCAGCTGAAGAAAAAGAGCATAAGCTATGAATAAAATATCATGTTTTTTTTCTGTTCTCCAGTTTTATAAATAACTTTCAAGGAATGTAGTTTTTTTTTCTCTCTCTTGTATGAGTGTTGCTTTCACTTATGCTTCCTGCTTGAACTAGAGGACATCAGGTTAGCCCTGGACACACAGCGTGCACCTTCCAGCACAACCTGTCAAGGGTGCTGCCTGTCACGGTGGGCACAGCTCTTTGGGAGGAATAGTATTAACCTAGCAGGCTCACTCCTCACAGCTATGTCTCTGATGGGCAAGAGTTTCTCTTTCAGGGAGTGCTCACTAGTGCTGTTCTGCAAGAAACAATTCTTGTCAACTGCACTGAATGTGTGTACTTAAAAAATCCAGAAGAGATTACTTGGTTTTACACTCCACTGCCAAATACCTGGCCTGATGTTAATGTATAGGAGAAGTGAATAACCAGTGATCTAAGAATCCATATAAGAGAATTGTAACCCTGATTGGCAGACAAAGAAAAATACTCATGAAACTTGTTTTCTCTGTTGCCTCTGAGTGCTTGTTTACGAGGGTCAGCAGGACTAGAAAACTGATGAAATCTGTAGATGTATTGTTAATATCAGATTTTTAAAACAAAATGAAGGTGATGCTTCCTTGCCATAGCCTTTCCACTGACATTTTAAAAAACTGATACTGTAAATTTTCTCACTATAACCTGAAAGGCATGAAGGACATGTTGATTTTCATACGTCATGCTTTTCATACATGTTTTCCTCAATACCTGAGATAGCATTTCAAAGTTCAGTGTAAAACACAGTAAGGCAAAAGGTATAAATCTCCCACAAATCAAAGGTAAATTGTCCTCCTAAGGACGGGCAGCCTCTATTGTGAGGTGTGAAAATTTTTATTTCTCATTGTAGCTCCCATTCAGTGTAGCATCAGAGGATCACTATCAAACCTGTTGAAACAGTGTCATACAGTGTTATTGTGATACCTGTGTTCAGCTTCAGTCAAAGAGAGTATTACTCCAGACAGAAGTAGCATGCAATTATATGGGAAGGATATTCAAAGAAAATAAGTAATTGCTAAACACCATGGGGAAAAAAAAACAAAAAAACAAAAAAACAAACCAACCAACCAAACAAACCAAAAAACAAAAAACCCAAACCTTTATTTGTATCAAATCTGTATTTAAAATGAAATAATTAAACAAAATAGATCATGTCCAAAATATCTTCTTAACCAGGGGTGCTTCTATATAAGAGCCTGGCTTCTGTGGTTTAGATTTCATTTCATAGACTGGCCGAATGGATGAGGCTGGCAGAGGCCTTTGGAGACTTGTTTAGTCCAAATCTCAGCTCAAAGCAGGGTCAGCCAGAGTTGGTTGCTCAGGGCTGTGTCAAGTCAGATTTTTAATATCTCCAAGGACAAAGATTACAACTCCTTTGGGCAATCCATTCCAGTGTTTGATCATCTTCACGCTAAAAACTGGGTATTTTTTTTCCTTATATTTAAAAGGAATTTCTTGTATTTCTCCTTCTGCTCTTTTCCTTTTGTCCTTGCCCTGGGCATCACAGAGAAAAATCTGTCTGTCCTCTTTTCACCCTCTCTTCAGGTATAAAATTAATTATGACCTGACAGGGACTTCTTCAGGCTAAAAATTCCCAGTTCTCTCAGACTTTTCTCAGAGAGATGGTCCCACACCCTGTCATCTTTGTGGTGGTTCTTTGGACTCTCTCCAGTATCTCCATGGCTCTCCTGAACTAGGACGAATGGAAGTGGACTGAACACTCCATATGTGGCATCACCAGTGCAAAGCAGAAAGGAAGGAACCCCTCCCTCAACCTGTTGGCATTGCTTTTCCTCATGCACCCCAGAATGCTGTGGGCTTTTTTTGCTTCCAAGGTGCATTGCTGGCCCATGGTCAGCTGTTGGCAGCTGTCAAAATCAAAAACAGTTAAATGTACAGAGTGTTTGAATTAAATATCTTTGGAATGAGCCACTTGAACTTGGCTTTCCTTCATCTTCCCTTAGGTAGACAACCCATATGTGTTCCAAATTAACAATTATTTATAAAAGGTGTAGTGGTTTTAAGACAACTTAAGATTTGTCCCAGAATACTGTGTAGCCTGTAAGCCTGTGATCTGGCATGAAAGCATACTGAATCATGTAAATTAGATATTAGAAAGCAGATTTCCTAACTTTGAAATAAATTTACTTACTTGCCATGCCATAAAAAAAAAAAAAAGTCTCATTTTTTTTCCTAATTTAAAAGGTCTGTTCTTTAGCTATCCTTTAATTGAAGATGTATTTTGAAGGTATATTTTGATAAAGTGTGCCCCTTTGGAAGCTAAAGAGTTCAGTGAAATTTAAGAATTTGACAGTTATACATATCCACATAAAGAAATAGGTGTCATAACTACTGCTGGAAATTAAATGTCTAGAGATTTCAGAAATATAAAGTAGCAAAGAGCCACAATGGGAAAGCTCTGTATCCTTTCATTACCTCAAAGTGAATCATTTTGTGGTAATACTCTAAAACTGAACAAACAAAAATAAGACCTCTTAAAAATAAGGATTATGTAAAAAGAAACCCAGCACATTTATTTGATCTGATTCTTTATGATTTAATGCTGCTCATGGTGATTCTTTCCCTTTGTTTGAACTAAAGTGTGTTTGTATTGATTCTGAGAGGAAACTGAGGTTTTTGAGCACAGGCAGGTCTGTGTTGGTGATTTATTTCATACTGCCTCTGGTCTTTGGATTTGAAACAAGTAATAACGAACTACTTGCAATTCTGTTGTAAGCTTAGGCTGGGGCTTTGCTGTTCTACAGCCCACTCCTCACATGTAATGATATGGGGCAGTTGTATGATACAGCTTGCTTCCCATAAAGAACAATAGGGACAACATTCACAGCTTATTTTTAATTCTCAGGCTGACTTTAAATTGTATACAGGGAAAATTCCTCCTGGTCTGATTCTTAATGACCATAATAGCTTCTGGAATTCATGCCAGAGTACTTAGAGGTGGTAAATTTGATTAGATTATAAGTATCTTCCTAGCATGTTCATTGCCCTTGCTACTTAAATATACTTCTATTTTCACAGATAATAATGCTTGTGGTTAATGCTCTGCAATACTCCTGGGTTGTGTCCCATCATTATCTTCCAGCGATGTACTTGATTAGCATGTAAACCCCAGAAAGATTAGGAAATATTGTGTTAAAAATTCAAATAAATAAGTCAAGGTTCATGGCCTACAGTGCATAAAGAATCTCCCCCCGCGGCCCCGTTACTTCATAAAACTGCAAGGCTTTAAGAACAGAAGAGCAGGAAAGCATTTGCAATCTTCATATTGCTAATGCAGGCATCCTTGGAAGGTGCCCTTCGTAAGCAAGACTTACGATGAGACTGCCTTGTGAATTCTTATTCTGCCCTTCTTTTAATTTGCCTATGGGGAAGCCAGGGTCTGTCCACGACGTAAAGTGGTTAGGGGAAGGTTAGGGATTTTGGGAATCTCACGCTATACTTAGAGGCCCTTCTGTCATTATTAGGCATGTTGACCTTGTAGCTCCCAGAGATCTGTGTAACACAGTTCCCAGATGCCCCATCTCAGGAGTCATGTGCTTTTGACAGCTGAATATGCAAGGAGAACCTCAATTTGTCTGATGCCTTCAGAGAGTTCCAACTTTTGTAGTGCCTGCGAGGCCAGCATCTGTTGCTATGACACTGAGCTACAGTTAGTCTTGCTTGCCAGCTCAGTAGTTTCATACCTTGCTACATACATAGCATTGAATCATACTTGCTGAAAAACGGTTTTCTGGCTTGAATGGGAGACTGTTTTTTCCCTGTGGAGGGTTTTTTTTTTTTTTTTCTTTCTTTTACTTCACTATCTAGAAGGAAGCCAACCTCTTAAGAGCATCTATTAAGAGATTCTGAGCACACAAAATGAATCTTCCTCAGTTCCTGTTCCCTGATTGCTGTTTTCCTTCCACCTGCGTCTGTCTATAATGCGGCTTGATATTTGAAAAAGGACAAGTAGCTAGGGTTAAATTCTGTGTCTTTCTCCACTGTATCCTTGGGGGCCATCTATACGCATATTAAATTGCAAACAAAACCTTTTCCCCCAGGCCTGTACACTCTAAATCCTTCTCAAAATATTTTGCTCACTTTATCTATCTCTGCAGTGATTCATTGGCTAATACACAATATTCTACTAATATTGATATTAATTTTAACCTAGATAATTTTTCTCTTGGAGGAGACACTGAGTTATCCAAACAGCAACAGATATTCTACATCACGCAAGAGCTAGAAGGGACTTCAGTGTTTTGCATCTGCACGCCACTAAATGGCTAGGGAATGAAGAAAGAAAGGGTATGACTGAGATCTGAGGATGCCCCAGAAGTCTGATGAATTGCAAGTCAATTTGTGAAATGCTTTTTTTTACTGGATTTAGACAAGAGTAGTGTTTTTAATATACATGTCTTACAAGCAGGCCCAGAATAATGCTTAAAGTAATTCAGGGCTCTTTTGACCTTCTGTTTCTTAAAGATCTTATATTTCTGTTCAAACCCTTACAGATGCTTTCTAGTGCTTCCTGAAGGTGGTCTTCATACTAATACATATGTAGCTTGAGTGTTTGTGGACTAGTTCAGGCACAAATGGATGGGTGAGTCTTGAAGGCAGTTGGCAGGGGGACTGTTAAATATATTTCTATACAGAGGTGTTTTTTCAGTCATTCTAAACGTTTTTGTTTGTCACATTCCGTCACTAAGAAGGGAGTAAAATTCACAGCAGAGCCACAGTCCTGCCTGTCTAACTGATTTCTATTCCAGTTTCTGAATGGCATTTTCTTTAGCTGTCAGATAAAGGGTCAAACCTAGGGCATGTGTCAGCAGCGTGGAATGTGATCCTCCATATTTCTATACAATGACTGCATGCATATTACAGCTGTGTGGAGCATGCGATGGAATTTGATCAAAACATTTTGTATAAAAAGGGACACTACAAAAGACCTACTAAGTTACAAAAGCAGCTGGAGGAGGTTTCATGGGGACTTGACAGATTAAAAGCTGATGGCACTGTTGTCACAGTCTCAGTAGAAATCCAGCTTGATCTCATTAACAACAAAGAGCTAGAGACACACAAGAACAGTCATGAAAACAAATAATTCAGAATGCAATGGAAACTATTATTTAGATGCCAGGGCTGCTTCTGTATGAACAGGCCATAGTCAAACCTGGAACAGGGGAAAAACCCATTATAATGTAAAAGATGAATGAGTTACTGTAACTCGGAGTTTAGCCTTTTTTTAAAGTGTTTAAGAAACAGATTTGTGCACTAAATCTATATCTACAAGGGAATTTGTGTCATAATAAATTGTATCAAAATTATGAGAAACCGCAAGAAGAAAGTCCCAGAAGATGAGATGGTTGAATTTAAAATGTTTTCAATTTTTCAAAGATTTTCAGTCCTGTCCATCCAACTCAGACTCAGAGCGAATGCATTTTTAATTTCTCTGGGTGGTATAGGTGAAATAACTTATTAACAACCCAGCTACTAAGAAACCCTGCAAATATTTGGCAAAAGAATGCACTCTTTTAAATAATCATGCTTGATGTTACTGTAAATTCTAACCACCTAATATGAAATGAAATCTCTAAGTCTGTGCTGGTGCTTTACATTTTAGTTTCATGAGTACCTTTTCATGTTTTAGAAATAAATTAGTCAAAAGTAATTCAAGCTTCTGAGTTTGGAATTTTGTGTGTGTGTGTAATATACACACACACACACCCCGAAAACATGGTTGTAATTATTAGGTTTTATTTCATTTAGCCATCTTTCAATGAAATTTTATAGGACAAATTAGAAATCAATATCTGCTAAATATTATTTAAGATATATAGCTCTAGAGATGGTGCTTAATTGTCTCACTTTGTCACCAAGAAAAAGGAACTGTAAAATGATGACAAGTAAAAGAGTTTCATATAAAAGTTTGAGATCAAGGTGGTTATTAGTATTTTTTATTGTAAATAGTTCTTTTGTGGTGCTTTAAGATGTCATATGGATTTCCATTATCTTATAAAACTGTAACAGAAGCTTTGAATAATAGCAATAATAGGTTTTATTCTGGTCATAGAAAACTATTTCTGATGTTCCTAGAGTGACTCATTAAACTTCTTAACTAATAATTTTTTTTTTTTTCTGTGAGCTTTTAAAACAATTCTTCACAGCTATACAGCTCTTGATGCAATAAGATTGTTTCCTCTCATCTTGATCAGTCCTTTCTTACTGTTGCTTTAACACTCACCAGCCAGTTTGTGTTTCATTAGGGTGTAACTTCTTGACTAGGACCTTTTTGATTCCTGTACTTTTACTCTAGTAACCAGGTACTTTTATTGTCCAAAGAAAAAATATGTGAAAGCTACATATGGATAGCTCTTCCTTGTGCAACCAATGGAGAGGCAGTCTTTTCTAGTCATATACTTCTTGACTTCTATGGCTCAATTTATTTGCCTAAATAAAGGTGTATAGTGTCATCTGGGACCCTTAAGAGTTTCTGACATCCCAATGAGTCTAGAAGCTGTGATAAAAGACCTAAGAAAGACCCAATGAATGGACAAGAAAAATACACTAAGGCATCTGAAACTAGTAGATGCCAACTTTTATTTAACTGGAGAGCACTAGGTACTTGAATTTATATTATCTTAAACAGAACATATTTTTCAACAATGCACACAAGATAGCTGGCTGAATTATGTTCATTTCTCTAATTTTAATGTGTCCAGATTATTTATCACTAGAATAAATGATATTTTTTTTCCCCACCAATGAACATCATCCTCTGTGGTTCCAAGTGCCAGTCTATATTATTTCAGGATTTACTATTTCGCAGCTCCTGGACTGTGTTACACAGACATATACATATGTAGATGTATATAAATACAATGAAGGATGACATATATGTAGTTCACAGCAGGATGTCTGGGCAGTGTACACCCAGGAAATAACCAGGATCTATGAGGAAATGGCTGCATGCTCTGAGAATCACAATGGCCTTTGTGTAAAATCGAGTCTGTGTCATTGCTCTCTGTCACACATTGTACCACAACCAGCCTGATTGCTTGTAAAATTTAAAGGTAAAAATTTCAATACTTACTTCTGTGGCCATAAACCACAGTGTCAAAAAAAAGTGTCACCTAACTGGGAACATAATACTACTGCTGAAAGTAGATTCCCATGTGCACATTTGAGCCAAGTCAGAGATCTGATTTATTCATTTGTTCATTCATTCGTTCATTTTTGTGACTTTCATGAAAACCATCTCTCTGGTCCCAAGAAATTTGTAAATCTAGTTTTTAAATGTCAAAAAAAGTTAGACTATTGCTCTATAGTCTGCCACAAAAGTATATTATATCATCATAACAGGGATGCATCATGTGTCCTACAGAGCATGCCATGGAGGCATGCATGTTGTGTGTGCTTGCAAAGCCTGATAGACGGGTGTTGAAGCATAGTACTGGTTAAATGAAGAGATATTTAATATTATACCTTTTCTACACTATCTGTAGAGGTTAGCCTCTAGAGCACTCTACTTCATCAGCTACCCTTGAGGGTTTTTTTTTGAGAGAAATCGCACCTCCCAAAAGAAGTTTCCCTAGGTGCTGGATATTGACATGGGTGTAGCTGTATATGGATAGTGAAAAGGGCATAAAATCTGTTAATAGGTCTGGGTTTTAGCCTATGCAAATAAGCAACATCAGCTCCCCATTTAGCTGTTGTGACATTTAAAACTAGAGTGAGTAAAGCACTAGAAAAGAAGATATCTATAATAAGAACAATGACATAAAGTAACACAAGATAAGTATCTGCAAATCTTTACTGAATGTCAAAGCCATTCAGTAGCATCACCTGTAGGGCAAAAATCCAAAGAGGCGTGCTCTTTATCTCCATAGCTATAATTTCCATAACGCTCAGAAGACCCATGCCAATTCTAAAAATAAAATATATTTTCAGTAGTTAGCCAGGATTTGTGTTTAATTCGGTTCAAACAGCAGGTGAAGAAGTAGAAGAGATTGGAGAGCTCTGACCTCCCATGGGTAAGAATTAGGACCACTAAAAGCAATGGGCTAGTGATAGCAGTGAGATGGGAGTCAGCTTGATAAAATCTTTAATACAAATTGTAAAGGAAAATTTCAAAGTACCTCTTAGCAGGTATTGGTAAATCTTTTGTACGCTGACCCCAGCAACAAACGACATGTAAGACAATGATGCATTAATTATTCTCCAGTGGTATATTGTCAAGAATTAACAGTGTGTGATAACTACTGTATCATAAGTGACCTGGTTTCTAATGCTGCTGGTTAGTCTGAAGTAATTGCTAGTCCTATCATGTATTTTATGAGTTATTTCTGCTGTACAGCAGAAATGTCATTGTGGGTAGAATGAAAAGGGAACTGAATTTACAGCATGTATTACGGATTAGCACTCAGCTTTACAAATTTCCCTTATTCTGCATTAGCAGTGATACATATTACTGTGTTTCTGTTACAATTTAAAATACCATTTTAAGGCACACTGCATTTTTTTAAATTTTCACTTACTGAATGAAAATGTTAGGGATCAACAATCTGCTAGTTTGCCTCTTACTGCAACACGGTAGAATTTGAAATGCAAATGTAACAGGCAATGGGAAAATGGGAAAATCCTTTGTGTTAAAGTGGAACATTGAAAAATGTACTTTTCCTCCTTACAGACTTGTATTTTTAAAAAAAATTAAGTTAGAGAGAGAGATTCTGAAATATTCAGAGATTTTCACTGACCACGATATTAAAGAGAGACCAACTCTTGTTATATATTGACTTTGTACTTCATTTTTGAGAATTTGTTCACTTTCCAAACACTTCAATTTATTATATTTTTTTATGGACGTATTACATTTTTCTATTTGATAATCACAACATCAAAATTACTTTTTTTTACATGTTGTGTAGATTTTGGATAAGATTTTCCTTCTTGGCACATGGGAGTGAACTACCTTACACTGAAGGCCATCACTAGGAAAGATTCCACATGGAACTGGTAGCTGCAGTCTCTCTTAGAATACATAGTTAAAGGCTGAAGTTAAATAGGGGTACCAGCAGTCTATGGCAGTTTCCTAGTCAGCAACAAAAAACTTTGACTGCAGACTTACTAGGCTAAATTTTGTTTCAAGCCTTGAGGAGCCATGCACTGATAATTTTGCAGTTGCAGCTTTGCAGATACAACTTACAGGACGTGTAGGTACCATTACCTGTCATTTGGGTTTTTAAAGTCTACCTCCTCTTACACATTTATCCGTTAGTTCTCATCTATAGGAAAAGTTTCACAGCTTTAACCATGGACTTCAGAAATCCAGAATACATCACTTCTAATTAAATTTATGGATCATAATTGTGACTAGATTAGAAAAGACATGGAATAAGCTGAAAGAAAGGCACTCCAAAATAAAACTTAGAGTGACTGAAATAAATGACAAGAATACTGCTTTTAGGTCAGTTTAACAGTCAAAGATTCTTTAAAGAGTTAATCATATATTGAATAACTAACATACGACTTATGTATGATAGCTTATAAACTTGAAGTTAGGCACTCCCTGCAAAAGTCTGCAGAATCAAGGACTAAATGTTCTGAATTCAGCCCACAAATTCAAAGTCAAGGATAGAGTCCAGAGCTTGAAAAGTTAGCTTATCTAGAAATAATAGCAATAGATGTGCTTCATGCTTGTTTGTTCTTCTTTTTTATTGTATGTGTGTATGAAATTCTCCCTTGATACTAGTTATTTCACAATATGAAGTGTTTTTAATTTGTCAATAATAAAAAAAATTGTCAGAAGTACTGCAGGTGGTGAAGAGGGTTTGGGGAGTGGGAAAAGTCAAGAAAGGGACAATCAATATTTCATCAAATCTCTAGAGGCTTCTAAAGGACTTTTTACAAAATATGAGCCATTATAAGATAGAAAAATATTGCATATAAAGGACATTAAAAAGTATTTGCCAATTTTTATTAAGAGAAAGCATCACATATATTTTCTGCTGAATAGCTTTATGTTTTTATAAATTTTTACACCCCCTCAGCAAGCAAGAATAGTGGCTACGTTTTGGTTTGTTTTTGTTTTTTGTTTTTTTTTTTTTTTTCACTTTGCACAGAGAGGTAGAGAAAAAAAAAATATAACAAAAATAGTACCTGGAATTCAGTGGACTACATGATATCAACATGGTGTTAACACTTCATTGCCTGTAGAAGTCAAGAGCAGAGCCAACAGATTCACTCATTCCAAGGAGCCGGACTGAACTGCGTTGGTTGTTTTTCTTGTAGGAAAACTACAGCTGGTGGATGTCTCAATATGAGGTGAAGCTGAGAAGATGATGGGTAAGATGGACTGTGAACAGGTTTATTTTATATGTAGCACATAGGGAAACGGTGGACATGTGGATACTGGGCAACCTAAACATGACTTCCATATGCTTATGGGTGGATGACACACAGTGTTATCTTCTGTGTGGTTGTAGGAATGTGTGGATAATGCCAAAATGCAAGAATTCATGTTTTCTTGCATTTAACTAGCTAGCTGTGAATTGGTTATTCAGTAGGCAGATCTGCATCTGACTAGTTCTGGCATCTTCTGGCTACATCTTTCAAAGTAAAAATGGTGCCGTGTTCTCTGCCTTTTATACCAGCTAGCACAGCCTGGCCACATCCATACTAACAAAATATTTTAGATCTCAGGACAGAGCAATCACGTCCAATCTCGTTACTGGGAATGTTATCTGTCCTAGTCTAACTATTAAATCATGGCCAGAAATAGTTTGAGAGATTTGGCCTTGCATGCAATTCTATAAAAACAACAGTGCAGGTAATTATTCTGTACACTGTGCTTTTTTATTTTTGTGCACATACTACCTTAGAAGGGAATTCCTCTAACCAGTTTTAGAAGTGAGATTCAGTTGCAGATTAGAAAGTTGAAAATAAGGTGTTGGTATAATAAACATCTACATGAATGTTGGTTACCTATACTCCAATTATGAACAGTAAAAAATCAAATTCACAGAGCTATTTGAGCTCATTCATCTTTTGTTGAAGAGTGATTTGTAAACATTTACCAGAAACTGGGGCTAGTCAGTCCATTTTTTGAGTCATCATGGTATACATATAAAGACATCCACACAGGTATGGCCAATATGAAAGGAGCTCAAGGAATGTTCCTTCCTTTCCAGGACACCATCTGGAGGACAGTCGAGATACACTGGGGTATTCCAAACAGCTCTAGATGCCTTTTTTAGACAGCTGAATCTGGCTTGGTCACTTCCAGAATGCAGTTCATACAATCTATTTTAGGATCTTGTTTGAGGATGGGATAAATCAGTCTCTCGAAACTCTTCTTTCCATAATCATAAAAGGAACCTGGGAGGGTCTTACTATTGCTACCTGCTGGTAACTAGCTGAAAGAATTGACAGATAGATAAGATCAAGATTCTGCCCACATATTTGAACCTTACTACTACGTTAAAACAAGTATGCACTTCAATAATTTTGCTGGCAAGAAATGAAAGATTCTTTGTAATGATTCTGCTTTCATTCTAATATATAAGTAAAGGAGATAAGCTGTGATATGCAGGAGATAATGGGAAAACCAGATCTGGACAGGTATAAAGGTAAGAATTAATTTCTGACCTTTTTACAATAGGATCAGCTTATGTAGTGTTACTTGCAAAGATCTGCTATGTTATCATCTAAGGAAGATCTGAGCTTCTTTCATCACCATTTATGAAAACATGAAAGGAAGACTTCTGAGCAGTATGGGAATGACTGTCTAGCTGATTAAATTCTGTTCTTATTATGTCTTTTGGACAGATTCACTGCTGAATTCAAATTACAGAAAGACTATTTGGATGTAAACGATAGATCTGTGGGTTGATGTTTTTTGTTGGGTTTGTTTGGTTTCTTTTTTGTTCCTGTTTCACTTGTTTTTTCTGTATCATATACAGGTGACAAGATGTTGGCAGGGAAGGGCTGAAGGGATGACCTCTGTGGGAAGAGGTCAGGGGTTAGGTTATGCTGGACACATCTGGTTCTAGCTACACTCTGTGATGGACCCACCATAGGACAGAGCTGAGTCCATCAGCAAAGGTGGTGGCACCGCTGTGAAAACTTACTTAAGGGGGCAAAACATGATTGGTAGGCAGAAGAGGAAAGATACAAAAATCGTGGGAAACAGCAGAGGGAACACTAAGGTTAGAGGAAGAGGACAAGGTGCTTCATAGTGCTCCATGGAGCAGATATCCACTGCAGCCTATAGAGAAGCCACATTAGAGCAGATGAGGATTTCCTGAAGGACCAGCAGTTTTTAGAGAACTCATGTTGAAGCAGAGATTTTTGGACAGCTGATGCTGCAGTAGGAGAAACTGTGAAATCAGTGGCAGAGAGGATCCATTACCCCACCCCACTTTCCCCCTGCACTGTACAAGGCAGTGGGTAGAGGAGTTGGGAGTAGACTAATGTTGAGTGTGCAAAAGCAGGAAAGAAAGGTTCTGGTTTAATGTTTGTATTTATTTCTCACAATCCAATTTTTTTTTTTTTTAATTGACTGTACATTAATTTTCTCCAAGCTAAGTATGTTTTGCCTGTGACAGTAACTGGTAAGCAATCTTCCTGGTTTTATCTCATCCCATGAGCTTTCTCATCCTATTTTCTTTCCCTGCCTCTTTGAGGAGGAGAAGTGAGTGAGCAGCCGGGTGGGGTTTTGGCTGTTTGCCAAGGCTAAACCTGTTCAGTTTCAAACACAGTTGAGATTAGCATGAAATACAATGCATGGTGCATCCTTCACTACTGATTTCTAAGATGGTGTCCCTGAAAAAATTACATAGGTGCTGAGTTTTGTAATGAAATTATAATTAACATTTTTCAATGTACACTGATAATGTTACCCAAATTTGAGCTAAAACATAGGAGCAGCCACTATAGGCTTGACTCACTTGTTTATGTGTAGGCATCTTACACCATATGAAGTATTCTCGGCATCATCTACATCTTCAGACAGGCATCAGTTTCCTGACAGTTTTAGCCCTTGTCTGAGAGTTGCATGCACATATCTTTCATATTTTGTGATATCTGAAGTGACATTATATGCTACCAGCTGTTAAACTAAGTATCTTTCTAGACTCTACTAAGTGAACTGATTACTTTTCTTTGGGCTAACATATAAAAACTTTAAATACCTAATCACGGACACTTGCATTTAGGTAACGAGATCAAATTGAATGTTACTCTTCGTGTGTAATCATTTGTGTTCTTCTGTTCTCGGGGTTGTTCTTCTGTTGCTTTTTTGATGGGGTTACTCATTGCACCTGCAAAAGATATGAGGTCAAAATGTTCTTTAGCTCCATATTTTTCATCTCCTAATTTACAAGTGGTGCTTCCCAACTGAGTTCGTTTATGGAAACAACTGAAGAAATATGGAACAATTTGGATAGCTCTGTGCTGGTTGTACACTCCAGAAAACTTTTCTACATTAAAATATATTCTGGCAAATTGACTCAGCCTAAAGCATATTATTATGTACACAGATGCCCTTTGTAGTTTAAAAGTTTCGGAAATACACTTTAAGTAAGTTAAAATTAATCATCTTTAATTTAGGCTGCTGGTCTTTTCAGCATGACTCATAACCTCATTATTATCTTACCCTTACAGCATTACTAAAATACTAGTGTAATTAAGATTAGTATCTTACAAGATTTCTCCTGAGGAAATTTATTACAGAAAAAGAATGCTTTCCTATTTTTGACAGCATGAGACATAACTTCCCTTTATTTTAGAAAACTGACAATGAATGACTCCACAATGTGGTGAAGAAGTCTTCTCTATGATTAATGTCTTTACATACAATGCTAATATTGCAAAATACCAAATGGATAAAACTACTGTACTACTGTATTTTGAATTATGTGACTTTACAGTCAGAATTAAAATGCTTAATAGAGTTGCTCCAATGTCAAGCTCCATCTTCAGTCATTTCAAGTATTGAGCCAGTATTTTAAAAGACATAAAAGGCAGGTAACAAGGCAGAGAAGTAAGCATGGACAAGTTGGATAGCCTTTCCCCACGGTTTTGTAGAAGTATGTAGTCATAAAATCATAGAATGGTTTCAGTTGGAAAGGACCTTTAAAGGTCACCTAGTCCTGCCATGGGCAGGGACACCTTCCACTAGATCAGGTTGCTCAAAGTCTCATTCAATTTGGCCTGAAACACTTCCAGGGAGTGTTCCGCAGCTTCTCTGGGTAATCTATTCCTGTGTTTCACCATCCTCACTGTACAGTGAGGGTGGTTAGATTAGATATTCTTCCTAATATGTAATCTAGATCTACCCTCTTTCAGTTTGAAACCTTTACTCCTCATCCTATCCCTACACTCCCTGACAAAGAGTCCCTCCCCATTTTTCCCGTAGGCCCTCCTTTTAAGAACTGAAAGGCTGCTATAAGGTCTCCTCAGAGCCTTTCCTTCTCCAGGCTGAACAAATCCAACTCTCTCAGCGTGCCTTCACAGGGGAGGTGATCCAGCCCCTTCATATCTTCATGGCCCTCCTCTGGAACTGCTCAAGCAGGTCTTTCTTATGCTGGTGGTGCCATAGCTGAACTCAGTACTCCAGGTGTGCTCTTATGGGAGCCAAGGGGAAGAATGACCTTCCTTGACTGCTAGCCACATGTAAATAGATCAGAAGTTTATATGAAGAGACCAATTCAGGAATTCAAGGCTGGATTTATTTTTTTTTTACCCACACAGAAAAATAGAAAATAGTCCCTTAACTGTCCCTTTATAGAAGACTGGAGGAGAAGGAACACTCGTAACTCTAAAGAGGCATCTGAAAAAAAAGCCTTCCATTATGCCTTTTGAAATGTGATTGAAGTACTATACCAACATACCTGCATTGAATAAAAAAAAAGATAAAAAAATGGAACTGAATATAGTAAATTTACCAGCTTCACCCTTTGGGGAGAGGACCTTGCTCTGTTCATCATTTCTTTGTGCAGTCTTAATCTTACAAAAGTCTTAAATCATTCAACTCAGCTGGTCAATGTGATAGTAGATTACAGAGGTAGCACTTCAAAGCTGAAGGAGCATGATCTATTTTCACTTTCTTTTGAAGAGACACTAGAGTTATTCCAGCTAGTTCAAACGTCAGAGAAAGAGGGAAATCAAAGCAGTAATAGAAAGTACAAACAAACCCTAATGTCTGCTGAGCCTGATTCCCATACTTCAGCCCTTCAAAGCAGAGGAGGTTGGCACTTCTGCTCCTTTACATTTAAAGGCCAGGTTTTCCTCCCCTGTAGGTAAGAGATAAAGGAGTCAGCCGCATACAAGGGTCTGCTCTTTCTTCTTGCTTGAGTTGCTCCTACCTTTGTCTTCTAATAGGTATCACTCACTTTTGTGTTCTCTATCATACTTTTTTTTAAAAAACAAACCGACTTATGTTATTGGAGGTCTTTTTCCAAAATAAACCCTGACCTGTCTGGCTGTTACTCCATTTTTTTTTTTTTTTTTTTTAAACTGGCCTGCAGTCACCTGTGTCAGCTACTGCTAACTGATCTCTTAGTTGCAGGTGGAGACTAGACTAGACTATAAATTATATATTAATATTATAATATATTGATCTATATATAGGCCAATGTAATTGGTTTATATTGGCCTCTGTGAGCTGTGCGAAGTTTTTTACATTTCATCTTATTCACAATACTCCTGAATACCTGTCACAGTGAAAGAAGCAGAAGATTAGAGCTTTAAAAATTCTAAGACATTTGCTATTAAAAATTCATCCTCATAGCGTGTCTTTGGGTTTGAGTAAGGTTGCCAGTCTTATCTTGTATATTCTGCAGTGATTATAGATGGAGATGATGTGCAGGATTGTTCAGTGATCGAAGGATCTGCTGCTGTCTGACCAAGAAGAATGCAGTTAACTGGTTTCCCCACAGAAATAAACGTACACTCTTCACTGAAATCCTGCCAAATGAGGTAACATTCATCTTTATAGAAGGCTGTGACTTAAGTATATTAAGTAAATACTTTTAGCTTAAAGTCAAAGATCTGAAAAAAGACATTGATACATTATGATTTAGAGAGGTGACAGGACATATTGTTTGTGGAAAAAAAATCAAACTTGTGGCAACACTCCTGCTTCCCCAGGTCCTGGAGCACAGCCAGCTACATTAGTATTATGACACAAATGAGTTTGTAAAGTACATTTAATGGTGTATCAACCTGTTTCATTTACCTGATGGAAGCTTTTTATTACTCTTAGGGTTTTTTATTTATTCTGTTTATTCTGCAATTTATTCTGTTTGCTTTTCATTTTTCTTTGCAGTGCATAAGGCATCCAAAATTTTTTGGCATGAATTTCAGTGGTGTTTACATTACTAGACCAGAAAATGCATGAGGATATTGCACTTTATGGGATCATTTTGATTTGTTGTTTGTTTGGCTTCACTTTTTATCAGTGTCCAACAATAGTGTTCTCTAATTGTCCCATTTATTTTGTTGAAAAAATAATCAACCATGCATCTGGAGTAAACAGCTTTAGGCAAACAAATATTTTTAATGTATTTCACCTATACACTTTCATAACAACTTGCAAGGTGTAACTTTAATGATTTTAAGTGCAATTTTTGGCATACTTCCATTAAACTTTGTGAAGGCAATTTAAATCAAAAAATATTTTAGCAGAATGAAGGATGGGAATTGAAAACAAGTGGGCCATTTTCTGAGCTCTCTTCTCACTCTCTCTGGGCACATATACTTACAAAGAGAACAATGCAATATAGGGTCTAATACTGAAACAGCCTCTGCATGTTAAGGTCAGCAATGAATTTGACTTCCAGATTCATGTTGCCTTGTATAAATTCTTATACATGCCTGAGTACAGGAAAATACTTTGGATTCTGTGTTTAGCTGGGGCAAAGTCACTCTGGACCCATGTGTTGATACTTCTCATTCAACCTTTAACTCTGTATTCCCAGCTTTTGAAGTGTGGAGCAGAGGGAATGATGGAGGCTGAGGCCCCAGCTCCAGCATGGGGCTGCGCTGGCCTTTATTGATGAGGTATTACAAACTCTTGTACCTTATGACACAAGCATGTCCTCTCTCCCTCAAGAAGCACTGTTTTGCTTAATCCACAGCTGAGGAGGAAGGCTATGGCAAATATTACCTGCCTTCTCTGAAAATCCACTCCTGCAATAGACTTTGGGTCCATCTCTTAATCAAGCAGCAACTGTGTGTGTGTTACATATATTGGCTGTATCATTCTGACAAACCTGGGAGCCTGCAGAAGGACAAAGTAGAATAGCATAACATTATTTCATTTTGGTAAATTAGTAGTTAACTGACTACTTTCAAAGGGTATAAAAAATTAAAAGAAACATTTAATACCTTATTTTTTTTTCTTAGTTTAAATATATATAGAAATATATATCTATTACTTCTATTTAATATAGCTTGACAGACCCCAAAAGAATTCAGCATTATCTCTCAACTTTATAGTAAAGCATAAGCATCCAAACAGTAGGGTAGCTGGATTATTGAAGGGAGAACTTTATAATGAGATTTTTTAGAGGAGCACATCATGAAAAGCCACATTAGCTATTGAGGGCTACAGCAAACTGTAATTTGATTTAAAGACTCATCTACCTATTATTTCACAGCTATAGAAAGATCATGTCCTTGGAGAATTTACTGCAAACCCAGAAATGCTACAACCAATTTAACAGCATAAGTGTATAAAAAGGGATATTTGTACCCTCTGTTAAGATTAAGTCCTCTCCTATTTTTTGAAGTATAAATATTTTAGGATTCACTGACATTCTATATATTAATATTTTATCCTTGCCTTGAGGATATTGATCTTAAATGTAAATTGCAGCATCTGCACTATTCAGATCCTAAGTTATCAACAAGTCAGATTGATCTGCACTTATTATAGAGTTTATTGTAAAGCTTACTTCAAATGATTCATTTTATTCAGCAAATGAGTTGGAAAGGGATGGAATTTTAGATTTTGTGACCTGAGACTGTGAATACTGAATACTAAGCTCCCTATGGTTGACTGAAATATATTTTAAAGTGATTTTGTCTGGGGTTTATCTATCTGTTGTGCACAACTTCGTTCTGTTAAATTGCAAACCAGTAATTACTGACACCCTAAAGGAGAAGTTGGAAACATTAGTACAAGAACACTCTTT
>NW_008628904.1:61680-67036 GCF_000691845.1 Merops nubicus
AATTCAGTGTAGCAGAACAACAAAGTCAATAGGCAAAGCAACTACCTTAAACTGAACTGAAAGCTGAGAACTCCCATGCAACAAATTAAATTAACTGTTTAAGACATAATGCAACAAACTTAAAGATGAATCCAAAATACCAACAAGATTGGAAACACACCGATTGTACCTGTTTTATTTCTCTATTATGAGTGAAATTTTAAAAATAAGTTAAAAAAAGTCTTGCCTGAAAAGACTGAATTAATTTAGATGTTGGTTCCATGCAACCTGACGTGAAAAAAAATGAAAGTTTAACAAGCAAAAAATGTACCCAGTGAGAAAATGTTTCATCATTCATGTACACATCCTTTCATGCTCTTTGAACTGAATTTCAGAAGGGAAATAAGCTGTCCTATATCTTTAAAGCCACCTGGAGAATTTAATGGGCTGTCTTCAGTGCTGAAACTTACTGAAATTAGTTTGTCTTTAACCTAGGCAATGGTTGCAGGGTTCTACCTGTATCCCCAACAGTACTGTGATGTAGGTCATCCTAGGACATGTCATTGTGGGAGTGTCAGCACAGCTGAGAGGAAAACAAACGTTTCAGGGTTGTAATGGATCTTGTGCTTGTGCACAAGATCAAGTGCTCATAAAGGGATGATCAAGTCAGGTGGACACAAAGGAATTTGGTTAAGAATTTATTAACTGTAGATATAAATCAAAGAAATACAGTTATTTAAATAAGATGTAATTTTTTTTTTTTTAGCATATATGAAATAATACAGGGATATTCTTCTAGGTTATTAATGGCTTAATTATTCTCCTATGTGATCTTAGCAACAATATGATCTTAGCTAAAACCTCTAGTAACAGAAATGGAGAATATAATAATTTATTTCAAACTTTTTAACTTCAGGTTATGTATAACTTTTTTGATTTGTTTTTGTTTTTTTTTTTCTAACAAGATCTCTAGGTCTCCTAAAGTAATTAGCAGTGCATTACAAGCTTTGACACTGTGTTACTTAAACATACTTCTTTTTAGAATGCAAGAAGGAATTACAGATTTCTGTAGTTCAAGACAAGCTGATTACTTTAAAATTATATCTACCAAGAATAATGTCTCTCTCAAACAAGTTATTTCTGTAGGTGGTGTTATGGAATTTGTGCCATATATTAGAGGATTAATTTGAAACATTTTTGCTCCCTGAGGTAAACTCAGAAGATCATTTACTGATGATTTGTTTTGATGAAACAATATTTCTAAGTTTGTTTCCTGAGTGCATTCTCACTTAATGCACTGCTGGAAATGTTAAAAATGATTTTGAGAACATTTTCCTCAAGATGTTCTCTTTTATTTTTCTTTTTTTTTTTTTTATTTCCCCAGTCTAAATCATTGCAGACCAGTTTATTTAATTTAAAAGATATGAAAGGACAAAAATCTCAGTAGATTGCTTAATCTTCCTTTTTTTTTTTTCTTTCTTCTCCTTTTTTTTTTTTTTTTTTTTTCCCCTCTCTAGTATTGGAAGTAAGAATTATTCCTACCACCTTTCCATCATTTTAGGCTGAAATCCAAGGATATGAGATGTTTGCACAAGATTTCAAGAATAAACAAACTCAGAGCATAATGTATGTCCATTTTGGATTAGTATTCAGCTCAATAATAATTTTGGGTGAGGTTTGTTCCTACATCTTACTTTACAGCTTTGTCATACTTCTGGGAAATTCAGCAGCTAAATACCTTGGTTTGCACAAGTTACAGATCTGATATTGACCCACGGATGTTATGTGCAGACAGGGAATACGCTTAATGAAAATTTGAAGAGGAAAATTACTTCTTTCAAAATGATGGTATGAATGTAAACAAACAACCTGAGTAGATCTTGAGTTAATGAAATCACTGATAAATAAAGTCATTCCAGACCCTTGAAAGTAGTCTGTCTCCTCATATGCATATGAGAACAGGAAACTCAAGGAGGTAGTAATGAAACAGAGAAAGTGGGTGGGAATTCAAAGTTTCTCCCTTCCTTTTCTCACTTGAGCTGGCTGGTTCTATTCTAGCTTGGGTTTTTCTGCATGGTTCAACAATGCAACATGACAGTCATGTCTTGAGTCATGTCAGTAATGCAGTCATGTATATACACATGCCTGATATTTGGTGTTCTTCTGTACGACTACACAGTTTTCATAAAACCTTATTTGATTTCTTCTGTATATCCTTGAACATAACATTTATCTGTAGATGAAAGCACAAGCCAAGTGATATTTTGATTGCTATGGTTGAAGAAGAATAAGAAACAAAGATATCAAACCTTATCAAACATGTAAACTTAATTTTGATTTTTCTGATGGGTGAATATTGATTAGTTTCATTTGGAATTTTTTTTTTTTTTCCAAGCAGCAGTAATGGTTTACTGCTGATGTAGTAACATTTTTCAAAGCATTTGTTGAAATTTTTTAATATACTTGATGGTGAACAGACTCATAAATGTAGTTTCTTCATAAAAATCTTTTTTTATTTTCATTACTATTTTATTCATTACTGTTTTCAATACAACTTTTACCATCTAGAGTCTGTAAATACAAAGCTCATGCCATCCAGTGGGAAACAAATAGTTTATGACCAAATTCAGTCTGATGTTGATTTGCCTGCAGAAGTTAGAGTGCAATCTCATAAAGCAGCAAGAACAGTTAAAGTCCTCAGACTACAACAAAAGAGAGTAAAAGCAGGATTTACAAGGTCACAAATCCATGTAGATGAAAACTGACCCTCCAGATCAACAAACCAAACTAAATTAAACTCATGATTAACTCAGAGTCAGGCACAAGCAATATGAAGATCTGAGGAGTAAGGGGGAAGCTCAGGTACTGAAGTGTTGCTGGGGCAGATCTGAGCTCCTGCAGTTTGGGGAACATCATGTACTTCAACTGAAGTGATACCAACACTAGAGGAAAAAGAGCAGTGTCTTCTATTCTCCTCTCCAGTACTTATATATAGCTGTTAAGAAGTTCACTGTTTACCTTAGTGGTAATGTTTCCAGCAACTGTTATGAGAATCCAGAAAGCATTAGAACTGAAGGTCTGAAACTCTTTACTGTTTAATTTTACATTTACTACTGGGGATGCCCAAGACTTCTATTGCCTTAGGTTTTTAGATGTGAAAAAGAGAGGAATGTGTGCTTGTATATCACATTGTGGGCAGCCCAATCTGAATTTCAGAGCTGAGGACTCAGGAGTTCATTATATTATACAGAAGAAAAAGAAAGAATTAAAACTCTTTAGCTCACCTTAAATATGTGGCTGGATGGGGAGGCACAGCCATAAAACATATATTACAAAATACAGTGATATAAAGCTTGAACAAAAATGTTTAAAATAAAGAATAGGAAATGTAAAAAAGAACTCTCAGAATTTAAATAACTCATACATTACTTAAAAAATACTCAACTAAAATACAATTGGCATGGAAATATCCTGTCTTGAAAAAAACTGTCACCCTTCTAATCAACAGAATTGTGTTAAAATCTAATATACCTCAATTTTTCAGAGAAAATGGTAAACAGTATCTTATAAAAATTCTAGGAAAAATCTGCAAAGGATACTTTATAACTTGATTTTTGTGTTTTTTGATTATATTAACTGGATAGGAATTTTTTACCAGACTATAAGTGTCTACAGTGTAAATCTGTCTTTATGGTAGTCTCTTTTCTTTTCAACAAAAGAGTAAGGTATTTATGTTACATGATCCATCTGGCCTGGCCTGCTTTACATACTGTGGACAAGCAGAGAGGAGTGTCAGATAAGTAATTTCTTAAACTGCTTTTGTCAAGGACACTTCATATTGGGCAGTTCCAGGTTGAGTAGGTCTGTTAAAGCATTCTGAATATAGAGAGCACTTTGGGCTTTTAACACTGTCACAAAAATACACATGAAATAATGGAAAGACACAAATTTTCATCTAAATTATGTAGGAAAAAATGTCATCTGGCCTCCTTTTTGTGTCATGGTATCACAGAATGCTTTGGGTTGGAAGGGACCTTTAAAGGTCATCTAGTCCAATCTCCCTGCAGTGAGCAGGGACAACTTTAACTAGATCAGATTGCTCAGAGCCCCATCTAACCTGGCCCTGAACATTTTCAGAGATAGGGCTTCTACAAGGCAACTTGTTCCAATGTTTTGTCACTCTCATTGTAAAAAAATTCTTCTTTATATCTAGTTTAAATCTATCCTCTTTCAGTTTAAAAATGTTACTCCTTGTCCTATTGCTACAGGCTCTGCTCAAAAGCTGGTTCCCGTCTTTCTTATAGGCCCCCTTTAATTGCTGAAATGCTGCAATAAGGTCTCCCCAGAGCCTTCTCTTCTCTAGGCTAAACAATTTCAACTCTCAGCCTTTCCCCATAGAAGAGGTGTTCCAGCCTTCACATCGTTTTGGTGCCCCTCCTTTCGACTTGTTCCAACAGGATCATGTCTTGCCTGTGCTGAGGGCTCCAGAGCTGCTGGATGCAGTATTCCAGGTGGGCTCTCACCAGCACGGAGTAGAGGGGGCAGAATCACTTCCCTCTTCAAGATGTGGGATCACCAAGTTTTCAGGGAGCAGGAAAATTAGGACTTCTGCCTTCATAGAATCATAGGGGTTGGAAGGGACCTCGAAAGATCATCTAGTCCAACCCCCCTGCCAGAGCAGGACCACCTAGAGTACATCACACAGGAAGGCGTCCAGGCGGGTTTTGAATGACTCCAGTGAAGGAGACTCCACAACCTCTCTGGGCAGCCTGTTCCAGTGCTCCGTCACCCTCACAGGAACCTTGCTCACACTATTCTTCCTGCAGAATGTTTTTTATCAGCCTTTTTTTTTTTGCTGATGCTGCACATGATGATGATAAATCTTTGAAATCAATGATGACCTCAAGATCTCTATCTTGCACTGTAACTGTCAGTTCCAAGTGCAGTTTTGCACATGTATGACATGTATAATTTTTCTATGCATTACTTTACCTTTATTCACACTGAAACTAATCTGCCAGCTTTTTGACAATTCAGTTCTTTTTATGAAGTCCTTCTAGAGTTCCTAAACCTAGGCATAACATCCGAATACTTGAAGACCTTAGTATCATCCTAAAACTTGGATATTCATTGATTGCTCCCTTTTTCAGTTCACTGATAAAAAAATATGTATAGAACCGGCCTCAAAAGCTGTCTTTGTAGGACTCACTGAAGACTCTTCTCCATGATGAAATGTGTCCATGGAAACCTACCCTATGCTTTCTACCATTTTACCAGATTTCAGTCTATAAGAGAACTTTTCTCCCAAGCCCATGACAACTTGTATTTCTTAACTGGGCTCTTTTTTTTTTTTTTTTTTTTTTTTTTTTTTTTTTCT
>NW_008628904.1:67081-97659 GCF_000691845.1 Merops nubicus
AGCCCCTTGACAGAGACCACTCTGGCTCTTTCCCACCAATATGTGTTTATTAATTTGTTCACTGGTCTCAGTCTTTGTTACTGAGTTCATCACCTCACCAAGGATGGAAGTCAAACTCTGCAGTCTGTGATTCCTCTGAAGATCCAGCTGAGATCACTTTTTTGAACAGGATTTATATGCTGGCACAATGGTAATTTATAATATTTGACGAAAATTAGGCAATTTTGGATTTTTTTTTTTTTTCCTAGTTGTTAAATAACTTCTTCTTGGTCTTTATGAGTCATGTGCTTTGACAATGATTTTTACTTTTGATAGTATATCTGCAACTTCTTTTGTTCTTTGGCCTACATACTTGGCCACATTCCCAAACCAAGAGAGAGTATTCAGCTGACTACCAACCGTTATTCTTTATTCTTCATTTTTTCAGAATCATTTTTTAGAGCCACTTCATTTCCCACCCTGTAAGTATTTTTAACCAAGATATCAGTTTTCAGTTTTGGCCACACCTTTGTATTTCAATCTAATTTAGGTAATTTAATAATTATTATTTCAGTGTACAAAAAAATTATCATTAGTATGCAAGTGATTTTATCTACTTATTTCATCATTTAATGGTATGTTTTAGATAGAAACTGAGAGTTGCTTTAAAGAATATACTATAAATAAACTCCAAATATATAAGATGAAAAAAAAAGTGATATTGTCTAAACTTTTTCTATGCAAAAAGTAGTGTTACATATTATATTTTTAATGGTTGATGAGACACAATGTTAACTTTCATGTTTTAGTAATAGAACTAAAATTGTTTGTAAAATTCCAACATTTGGAATAAAATTTAAAATATTATTTTATTCCCTAATGTTTGAATGTTGTAAATATTTAGGCCAATACTTATCCATTGGTAGAAGATTAGTTCTATGGATTGAAATGAAACTCAATATTGACAGACATAAATAAAAAGGAGTTAGGGAGCATCAAGAATCTAAGCAATCTCTAATTGGAAGTTAGTTTTTTCTTTCAAATGCCCCTAACTCCAATTACACTGATTTTTACATGTATATATTTACATACATATGAGAAGTTCCTCTGACAGAGATGTGGTTTAAAAAATGTTTAGAAAAAATCTGATTCTCATGACAAATCTCTAGTTTTCTAAAGTATTTGCTGTAGAATTTAGAAACATTTTTATAGATCTAAATTGTTTCACTTCTACTAAATTCTGAAGCATACGGAAAATTTGTCCAGCACAAGGAAAATGATATAGATTGACATACGAATGAAGAAAATGACACACAAAAGAAGTACAAATCTAACTTTTATGAGCAATATACAGTCAGTTGTGTAGCTCCCTGAGAACTTTGCCCCCCTCTGTTTTGTGAAGAGGTAATTTGCAAAGGAGAAATTGCATTTTGAGAACCTTTCTCTGCTGGGATGTTTACGCAAGCATAAATTCCATTGCAGATGAAAGGGTTGAATGTAGATGTGAGTAAGCAGGACAGGTTTTCAAATAGCAGATCCTGAATGGTCTTACCTGTATTTACATAAGAAACCTCTAAAAGCTACCCAGTGTAGTAAGAAATGGGAGGGGACAATAACTTGCTCTTGCTTGCCAATTATTTAATTCTATTCATGCCATTTTTCAACACCAGCACAGAAAATCTCCTTCTCATTCTCTTGAAGACACAGAATAGGGAAATATAACTTTTATCACAAATTCAAATGCCAGAAGAATTTATGACATAACTCACATCATCTACCAGAATTAAGCTCCTGAACTTCTTCATGTGTTTCTTGAAATGAATCACTTGCAAGTCCAAGTTTCAAAGTATCAAACTAAAAACAATAAACAGAGTTACAACTTCATTCACAGGAGTAACACCAGTTATCAGTTTACCGGGCTGGTGATTACCAATGAAATAATGAAGTGACAATCCTGAAGTGACTAGTCTCTTTTATCAGAGGTCTTAGAGAACAGGTTAGTTAAATATCTGTGAAGAACAATATATATATATATGTGGTGTTGCTTTGAAAAGGATAAACTAGATAATCTCTAGAAATTCATTCCAGAGCCACCCTTTCTAAAAATTACTTCTATAGTTATACTACCTCTAAATTTTTATGAGATTATTTTGCATTTAGGGAATGCTGTAGGATAAGTCTGCAGTCATTCCAAACTTGTTATATAAAGGAATGAATCACCTAAAAAAAGTTTGGAAGATTTCTCTGCTATCTATGTCATGATGATAAATTTCAATCTTTTGCCTGGATATATAAAGGGAAAGAAAAGGGGGAAAAAAAAAAAGAGGCAGCTGCTTAGTAGGATGTTCTATTGTAACTCTGGCATATTTGGGGCAAATTATTGCTTCACTTCTTATTAAAAAAGTTCACTTGTTGCTTAGAAATCAGAATGACTACCTTGTGAATCTGATGTAGTTCAATCCATGCATACCGTATGAGAAGAAGGGTTTGATTTACATACATTTATCCAACAAGGCATTCAGTGATCTCATTTGCCCGTATTTCAAATACTAAGGCACCTCCTTGCAACTGGAAGTGACTTTTAAGAACTTACCACCATTTGCATGGATGATACTCCTTCTCAAATGCAAATGATCTTTCAACTGAAATGCAGTAATTAATCACAGTTTCTTAAAATATGCTAATATAAGTCATTTTCAACTATGTAAATTGAATAGGGTGCAATATTTTCTATACAGCAAATATTATTTTTCTAACATAGTAATTGCCATTAGAAATCAGAGGCTACATCAGTTTTCATATTTTCCCAATAAAAGGACTCCTACTGTTAATGTAATATTAAAACACAAAGACAACACATTTATCTGAACCCAAGAGGTTCAAATGAACTAGGTGAATCAGTTCTGTTTTCTGATTATAATAACACCTTTGGGTAGTCCTTTTGAACGTTAATCAATGATTCACCTCTTTCCTATTTCCTATGAGTGCTAAAAATGCAGATTTTTCTGTCCTCCAGGGTTTCACATTTGCATTTAATAAGACAGGGAAAACTGAACAAAGACAAGAAAGAACCCCTACATTATTTTTGTATATGTGGTTTTTTTTCTTTTATCCCAAATAATTTGTTCCAAGCTATGTACTGATAGTTATTTTTAAAAAAAAAAAAAAAAATTAGGTATTATTTAGATTTTCATAAATGCTGAAACACTGACGAATTTAAGATTAATGCTTTTGTCCAAAATAAATATCCAAACTATTTAATCACCAATATTCATTGCTGTAGGAAAACTGAATGCTAGAAACTCACAGAAGTAATACAAGTAACAGGCGTGACAAGTGGCGTGCCCCAGGGATCAGAACTGGGACTGGTGCTGTTTAACATCTTTGTAGGTGATATGGACAATAGGATTGAGTGCACTCTCAGCACGTTTGAGGACAACACTAGTTTTATGGTGTGGTAGACACACTGGAGAGAAGGGATGCCATCCAGAGGGACCTTGAGAGGTGGACCTATGCCAAACTCAGGAAGCTTAGAAAAGCCAAGTGACAGGACCTGTACCTGGTTTGGGGCAATTCCAAGCACAAATACAGGCTGGGCAGAGTATGGATTGAGAGAAGTCCTGAGGAGAAGGGCTTGGGGGTGTTGGATGAAACGCTCAACAGGAACCAACAATGTGCAAGTGCTGCCCAGAAAGCTGGCTGCATCAAGAGAAGTGTGGCCAGCAGGTGGAGGGAAGTGAATCTCCCCCTCCACTCCACTTTAGTGAGGCCATACTTGCAGTATTGCATCCAGCTCTGGAGTCTTCACTGCAGTATTGCATCCAGCTCTCGAGTCTTCAGCAGAGGAAAGACACGGACCTGTTAGAGCAGGTCCAGTAGAGAGTCATGAAGATGATCAGTGGGCTGGAACAATTCATGAAGACGATCAGTGGGCTGGAACAACTCTCCTATGAGGACAGACTAATAGAGTTGGGGTTGCTCAGCCTGGAGAGGAGAAGACTCTGGGGATACCTTATTGCAGCCTTCTAGTATCTGAAGGGCAACTACAAGAAAGCTGGGGAAGGACTTTTTACAAGGGCTTGTAGTGATAGAATGAGGGGTGATGGGTTCAAACTGAAAGAGAGTGGATTTAGATAGAATTTATTTGCTGTGAGGGTGGTGATACACTAGAACAGGCTGCCCAGGGAGGTCATGGATCTATTCAATACTAGGTTGGATGGGTCCCTGAGCATCCTGGTTTTGTGGAAGGTTGTTGTTTGATTGTAGGATGTGCTTCCTGGTATCCTGCTATGTTGAAAAGGTCAGGGGCTTTTGTGTCATATCTACCAAACCCATACGTAATTTTTTAGGAACTTATGATCTTGCAAAGGTCCCAGTGAATTGAGCAGGAGGTGGTTATATGCAAGTGTTTATAGAAATATTGGATGACTAAGGGTCCATGGTGGACAGCAGAGATTTAGAAGCTTGAACTCAGCTTAAAGTTGACATTCAATAGACAGTTAGTGTCCCTACATTGTCATCTATTACCATTTAATATAAAATCCTTTGTACAGCTTTTGGAGCCCACAAGGGGAATCCACAAGGATTCACGTCTCCTATGACAGTTATAATATTTGTACTAGGTCTGTGAAAACCCTTTGCACACCCAAGGGTAACATATCTCTGTGACTTAAATAACAATAGATATTTATTTACCTGCAACAGAAAAAGGCCCTAAATTTCAATATTTTATTTCTAAATTGAATCCAAACTCTACCATACAAATACAGTCTGATTTCAACTGACAGATGAGGATCAGATTAAATTCCTCTGTGTCATAAATCAATCTCTTTGTCTTTTCTGCTACGGTAGACCTGCTACATTTTTCACACCTGAATCCCTCAGCTTTCCATTTCTGTTTCTCCAAGTTTGAAATCCCATTTTATTCTGAACATATTACTGCAGTATAACATGTAGAAATATATTCTCTAAGTTCTCTGTAGTTGTGGTTTAGCTCTGTGCTTTCTGAGCCATTTCCATAATTCCTCACCATTTTTAATAAAGTATTTTCTGGTCTCCAACTTCTGTTTAACTTAAACTAATTGGATATTAACTTCAAATAATTTATTTCGTTACTGACTACGGTTTCAAATAATTTATACTTAGAACATTATGTACCATACAGGTCACCAGAGAATTTGAAATGAAGCAATTTCTTCAAAATTAAAAATACAAAAAGTAAAAAAATGGGTTCTAAACTAATGCAGTTCAATGCAAAATGCATAGTCTGCTTCATTTTCCTCAGTTTAGAAGAAAGATAGTTTAGAAGTCTACAGTCTTTCAGCTGACACTCTTCTAATGATAATAAGATTTTGCTGTCCTTACTCGTATGACTAGAATACTCATAGCAGAGTAGTCTCAAAGGTTTGTGGTCACCACTGGAAGATAAAGAGATAACTAGGATACCTTAAATGTTTTCATATAGAAAAAGACAAATTGGTGCAAAATTAACATATTAATTACAGGGTTAATGCAGAGTAAGAACTAAACTAATGTAATTTTCTTTCAAATAACAACTTATAAGTTCCCACACTTTTAGCCAACCACATTAACAATTTTGAGTGGTTTTAGCCAATTAACTCTGCCTAAGATCATGCCTTGGCATAGTGGTGACTGACACACTGTGGTTAATTTAGAGCAGGGATGAAACTTCTGTGTTTGAACCATAACAGGTAAAGGGCTAGTGTCCAAAGACCAGGAGATATGACTTTCCTCCTGTGAGCTGAAATTATATATTGCTGGCAGGGTAAGCTTTGTCATATATGACGAAACCCAGAAAAGTAACAAACCTACAAATAGTAGCTACAGTTATTCTATTAAGTAATTATTAATAATAGACCACTGAAGTGTATGAACACTATTTTGGTCATCCTATCAGTTCCAAACCCCAATAATGGTTTTTAAATATAAACACTTGTAAAATCAATTGTGCCTCTCACTATATACTAGCATGAGGATAACAGAAAGCAATCTTGGAAAGCAGGGATTTTATAAAAAAAAAAAAACACACACCTGACTATATATTAATGGTCTCATTTTGTTCTTTCAGCTCTTTCAATGCAGAATGATACTACTGTGAGACAGGAAAGACACTTTTACTTAAAGGGATCTACAATTATTTTGTAATTTATTTATTTGGTCTTCAAGTCTGCATCAGATGGAATTTTTCTAGAAATTGAAAAGAACTAAAGGGACAAAAGACTATTTTACAGGTTCTTTCTTGAATAAGAGATGTATATCTCATTGACAAGCAATGTTATCCAATAATTTGTAACATGAGCATACCAGAAAGCCACTTAATTTCCACATCAGTTAAAAATAAGACATGAGAATATATTTTTCATTTTTTCCAGCACTATTTTCTAAATTTTAATGAATACTTTAAATGACATACCAAGAAATACTTGAAACAATACTTGAAACTGATTTTCTTGTTTAAAATGCTCAAGTGTATAAATATATACATATATTTAGTTCACATATATGTCATATATATGACCTATCTAATGCACAGTTTTGGCAATTATTAAGCTCAAAAAAAACCCCAAAAACCAACAAACCAAACTCTTGATGATTCATTTGTTATGAACTGACTATTACAAACCAGGTGGAACTGCCAATGAACTTCCACTATTTTGACAGAGTTCATTGAATGAAACGCATACCGGACTTTCTCTTGCCAGTAGCTCTTGTGTATTTATAAAGGATTATTCTGCAAGTTAAAGTATTGTGGTGATGGGGACTTATGCTCTGTTTCTAATTCTCTGCCCCTGTGTCACTTCGGGGATGAATGTGAAAGGATCGGGTTTGTGTCTGTGACACCTGGGGCAGCATCCATTTGTGCCAACAGAGGCTTTGAGGGCAGAAACTTTCAAGCAACATCACTGCTTCATCGACTTCATTTCTTCTGTCTCACTGTGTCTCAGTCAAGTAATTCAAGTAATAATTCAAGTTATGGTAAAAACTGATATGCCTCTACATTAAAATGCAGCCACACTGATTCACAACCTGCCTCTGAGGTATGCTTTATCTACCATTCTTGGGTCATTTTCAAAGATGAAGATGATTTAAAAAAATCCAAATGCCATGTTTTTGGTGTGTTGGTTTTGGTGTGTGTGTGTGTTTTTGTGTTTTTGGTGTGTTGGTTTTGGGGTGTGTGTGTGTTTTATTTATTTTTAAAACATACAGACATATCACAAGACACTCGGGGTATAACTGTATGTATGACTTCTGAATTTAAATCAAGGACTTCACTATGGAAAAGGTTCAAGATAAAACATTGTCATAAAAATACACCTCAACGTGTCTAGGAAATACTGTCTCAAAGGCTGAAGATTAATCAGAAAGCTATTACCTTCAACATCCAGACATAATCAGTTTTATTTAATCTAGAAAATAACATTTTTTTTAAAAAGTCATCTGAAATAGAAAACTTCTTCAGCATGAAAGTAGTATCTATTAGGTAAACAGGCTTTAATTTTTTTTGGCACCAATAAAAAGAGACAGACATTCTCTGACTGAAAGGCTAACAAAAAGATTTCTGTATAATCCATGATGTGAAACATTATAAATTATAATTTATTTCTATGGTTAAAATACGGCTGTGTTCTAGTTGAATTGCAAGTGCTAGAACATGTTGGACATGTTTGAATAGAGATTGTCTGAATCCAGAAAGTTGAATAACAATAATAATAATGAGACTTGATGCCTGTGATAGTACTTTGAGGAAGACCAAAATTATCATGCAGCTTAAATGAGACTTCATCATGATGAATTTAAATAAGTAAGACCAAGAGAGTGCTTTATAAAACTCTTTCTTCCACTGCTGAACATGTTTAAGCACCTCTTATGATCTGGATTATTCCCAGATTAGCACTGCACTGAATAAACTGACTATGTAAACACTTAATTATTGGATTTTTTTGGGTCATAGTATCCAATCGTCCTTCTGATTAAGTCCATGAATATTTCTGTATCACAGCTATCAAATGTAAAGATTTTAAACAGTCCCTGAAAAAGAAACTAGGTTTGCAGGACTCATTTACAGGTACCTTTAAGCAATAAGCTGCAGCATCAACTTCCTCTATATTTGCCCTTATTCTGGTGCCAATTTATATTCCTGAGTGCATGACAATTGAGTTTCCTTTCCTTGGATATTTTGATTCCCATTAGAACATTCTCTCCAAAACTGGGAGCAATAGGTTTAGGTAAGAATTGCTAGAGTTTATCCCAGTCTTAGTTTTCTTCAGGTTTTGATTTGAATCTCTGGAGTGCAGGTGTGTTTACCTCACTAATAAGAATAAACTCATAGATATGAAAAGTATTGCTTGGGAGAAAACAACACTGTCATACCAAAAAGGGTAAAATATACTTGAATGCAATATAGAGCCTTTTTCACTCATATATACTATGAAATAATTTTTAATTTGATTTCACGATAATTTCCATAATAATCTTTGGCACTTGTAATTTATTAAATACAGAAAACCATTTTAAAAGCTTTAGAGAGTGGAATATAATGCCATGAAATGTTGCTGTGAAGGTTGCTTGCACTTTAGGACCTCTGTGTGTACATTAGAGTATAACCTTCCTCCAGGGCTCAGTCTCATTTATTGTACAGCTAATGAACAGATATTGATGTGATCCCATGTTATCTTTACTGCACTGAAAACAGAAGTGATAATACTCCCCAGAGATTTTCTGCAGCAGTCCTTACTACAATAAGCAAGTGCTTCACAACCACTGATTCTTTTTTTTTTTTCCCCCAGCAGCATCCTAATGTGAAGAATTGCTGTTCTTATTTGACATATGAGGCATCTGGACATACAGGCATGACAGATAGAAACATACATTGGTTCTGGATGCCAGTTTTGAATATCTAAATCTGATTTATGTCAGCATATGTTACTTTGTATAACACTGTATTTAAATATAGCACGGCTTCTGTAATTTCATCTGCAGCTGAAAACATTCAAACCAAAGTCACAGCCTTTAATTAAAGCAGAGGAAATGAGAAACATACAATTAATGATCGCGCCTGTGAAATGTTTGACTATGATGATTTTTCCATTACTTAGCCAGAACTCAATTCCCCAAAGCAACAGTTATCTTCCTTTTTCATAATGCCATTACTTTCCTTTCCTCAGGTACTATAGTTCTCCAACTTCTATGGTAAACGGTGCATGACTGTATAAGTAAATTTCCCCTTCTGCCAAGTTCTGCTTCATTTGTGCTCTAGTTCTGTTCTGCAATAACGGGAAGAGCTGTTATATACTCATACAAAAGTACTATTTTGCATACAAAAAATTGGTGAAATTAGTACAAATATCAACACATGGCAAAAGTAGCTTGGAAAATTTCCAGGTAAATTATTCACATTGAAAAAATAATTGTTGGGTTACGGTGGTCTCTCAGTTATCCCCTAGACTCCAATTAAGTGGTATCTTCCCTGAAATTTGAGGCTCAAAAATTGTATGAACTATTCCAACTGAGGCGTAACGAGAGCTGAGCAGCGTAGAGGATTTATTTAATCCATTCTTTGGGCTTTAGTCTTCGTGCATACAGGTATATAATCTTTCTTTCAACTGTATGACCTTTTTGAGTCATTCTCACCTCAGGACCCCTGTAACTGCCACACCTTGTAACACTGCACCCTAATCACCAGTTTTGTGTTCTGTGTTTCAGCCCATAAACTGTATTTTGTACACATCTACATGTACGCGTACAATAGCACCCTACTTCTATCTCAGTATGTCTTCAATTTGTCAAGATCAATCTAAGCTCTAATTTTCTCTTCAAACATACCTCTAAGCCTGATACGAGGATTTAATTTTCTCTGTTTTATCATCCATTTTATTAATTAAAATGTTGACTAGCTCGATATCCAGACCTAGGACAGATCCCTCAAGAACTGTGTTCAACAAATCTTTCCATTTTGATAGCTAGTCACTAATAACTACACTCCAATAATGGTTTTTCAATCATCCTTCTTTAAAAATATATGAGTTTTTCATCTCTGCTATATTTATTTGGTCAAGTTACTTATGAGAATGACGTCTGAGACAATGCCAAGAAATCATACAGCAGTTAAGATAAATGATGTACACTAAAAAACAAGACTAGCTACCATGTTGCAGATTGATTTCCAAGATGTTTTTGAAAGCAGGCTATTACTCATCTCCATGCTAACTTCCTATGCAATATTTTGTTTTTGAATGTTAAGCTTTTTCTGTAATTTCTGTCTTTCCTCTGCAATAGAGCAGTGAGTACTTTTGTCCGTTATATCAAACACCTGCTTTCACTTTTTTTCCTTTTGACTGACTTTCAAGATTCTTTTATAAACCTGCTTTTCTAAAATATATTTTTGTTATTTTGCCATTCTTAATGTCATGAATTTTCTTCATTTTATGATATTTTTCCATATAAATACTGTTCTCATTACATTGTTGACCTCCCCCTGCTGGAAATGGCAATTGACTCACATTTAGTTATTTCTCTATCTTCTGTATCAAAAAAATTACTTAGAAGAAATTGCTTATTTGTAAGAAAGCTATTGGAAGGAGGAAACTCATCATAACTCCTTTCTATTTCTGTTCTCGCTCCCTCAATCACTCGGAGTTTTCTCGTTTTAAAATGTTCAATATTCTAACATTTTTACTGGAATATAATTTGGGCAGATAGTACATTTTAAAGGACTTTGTATTTCTTGTGATCGTGAACCTAAGAAGAAGGTTGAGGCAAATCCAACTCAAAGCTCTAGCTAACTTGAGTCTTACCACAAGTTTTCCACAAATAAGGCCTGAGAGAAATTATAAAAGCACTTTGATATATAAGGCAACATTTCTTTTTCATCTTCCCTACAGGCAGAGAATATATTCAGTGTTTGCTACAAAGATGGAAGAATATCTGGGTTAACAGAAAAACATACTGAGAAAAGGTTACTACAAAAACGTATAAAGAGAAGACATATCTTACAAGTACAAAGACAGCATTACACCAAGTAGGAGATGACTAAAAGGGAACTACTTTATACTTAATATCTGTTTCTTTCCTGGGACAAATCTGATCTAAAAATCAGAAGGGATTTGGCTTCATTAAAAAGCTGGAACTTGCCTTTTTTTTTTTTTTTCAATTGTGGTTTCTAAAAGCCAGTAAGAAATTCCTGAGTGATCTCCATTCCCATTAACTCCTTCAGAGCAAATTGCAGGAAAAGCCAATAATTAGCAAACAACAGACTTAATTTCACCTAATCAGTCATTTATCTTGTTCTGCAGACGCTTGCTTTGCAGATGATTACTAGCCTATAAAATCTGTAGAAAGGAGAATGTGACTTAGTACTTTTTCCACTTTGGAGAACACACAACTCAGATATATTTGTGACTATTACTTATTATTAAAGAACGTATTTGGAAACATGATTCCATGGAGCTCATTTAACCTTACACATTTGTAAAGGAAAAATAATTTTATCTGGAATATATTTGAGGTTGAATTTGAGATACTCTAGAAGGTGCTGGATACTTGTCTCCACGTAAATATCTTAAGCTGTATCTCCCACTGCCTAAGATGGTCTCTAATGACTGAGATGTCATTGCAGAAGTCTTGAGAGAAGGGCTGTTTTCAGATAGATTCCCACAAAACCTTTTCTGAGGAAAAGAGTTCAGACAGTTGTTGTGCCATTTATTATGTCATAATTCAGGATACTGTACTCAAAATTCACTGATCTGGTAATAATAGTAATTTGCAGACCAGAACTTCCCATGGCTGGCCTACCTAGTTCTGCTAACAATGCCAAGGCTTTACTGCTAACTGTCGGGAGCATAATCTAGTCACGTTGAGAATATCTGAAGGTAGCTGTAAGTAAAGTATGGGAAGGAATCTTTTCCCAGAGATGAAAGGAATATCTATAAAGCTGGCATCAATATGAATATGAAGTACCATTGAAGAAAATGTAAAATCAGAAGCCAGGAATAATGAAAAAAAGGAATTGATTTAAGGCACCTAAATAAAAAATGAATGTGCCTAAACCTCTGAGTTTCAGCTGTTAAACTCTTCGACCTGAGTTACTGTCAAACTAGCTAAAAAATAGAATGGTAAGTACCCTAAATACCAGGATAAAGAAATGTCTTATTCATGCGTTTCTCCCTTAGACTGACAGTGATCAATTACTTCTACGACTGGCATATTCAGGGGAAAGTTAGGTACTCCTGCACCCCTTTGTTTACATGGTGGTTAAGGTTGTGAGGAGGTTGCAAAGGAAAGATCTTAAACTGGATATTCTCAAAGCTGTGTGAGTACTTTGACCACTGAATTACTGTACTAAGTGCACAGAAGGAAGCTGATTTTTAAAATGCTCCTCATATCTTCTCTGAAGATGAAAAATCTGCAGTGTGATTTAGATGCCTAATTTTCTCCTCAGACTTGGGATTTATTGAAAATAAGGCCAGTTAGACTAAGTGGGTATAGAAAATCCACATAAATGACTTTCAGGAATAGGAAAGCAGTGGGACAGAAGGCAGTCGCAGTGGGGATGAAGCCGAAGTGGTGCTTCTGCCTTCCCCATTGCACGACCCAAAATTCACACACTGCACATAGCAGTATTAAAGGCCTCCTGGTTGCTGTATACAAATTTACTTCTCAAAAAGCTGATGGAGATGACTTTAAAAGGGAAGCATCTTCTGAAGGTGCAATGACTTTTGCAAGCCTGCATACTTTCCAGTGCAGCGTTTGGAAAGCCATAAAAGAAATGAAGCTACTCTAATAGAAAATGATAAAGAAATGGATTTCAGTTAGGCTTGCACTTCAGACAGAGAAAATTCTGGCTTCTTCCCAGAAGTTGTGTTAGAAAAATTTTAAGTCAAAGAAATTCAAGAGGAAAAGGTAAATGTAAAAAAGATAATGTGTACTTTGACCTCTAAAAAGAACTTGCATTTTAAATCCCAACCATTCCGCAGTCCATCTCTATATATCCATGTTTTCTCCTTATGTTTCTCCCTAATTTCCATGTCTATAAAGTAATTACTCGTACCTTACACTCTTTAAGGATATTAAAATCAGGGTTTTATTTGTGGAGTGTACTATAATTATCATTACTAATGGAGCTACAGCTTTAAGTAAGGAATGTTTACTCAGACACATCAAGTATTCACTATGAAAGCAATTAAGGAGTTTGATGTTCACAGTTAAGTATTAATATTAATGTGTGAGAAATTGCATCCAAATCATTTAGAGGTGGTTATGGAGGCCTCTGGGAGTGAGACAACCATAGAAAGCAGTGACATGATTATAGCTGTATGGGAAAATAATGGAAACAGCTACCCTCTAAGCATCC
This sequence comes from Merops nubicus, assembly GCF_000691845.1. Lineage (NCBI taxonomy): Eukaryota > Metazoa > Chordata > Aves > Coraciiformes > Meropidae > Merops > Merops nubicus. The sequence goes on from NW_008628904.1 coordinate 80,430, forward strand.
TCAATAGGGAAGGAGGATCCTCAATACCTAAATGAGTGTGACTATAAGTGGCAGCTTTTAAGTTTGATTTGCCTGCTATAAAACATTTTACATTAGTAAGCGTCTAGAGTCTTTGCACTCAAATATATTTTTATCACTTGCCTCCAAATCCCTTTATGGATAGTACAATTAACTGCACACATGAAACTAAACTGAACAACAATAATTTGCAAACTATTATGAGCTAACAACTGGAACTGTAATTCTCATCTTCTGTTCCCAACACTGACCTCCTGCCAGACTTAGGGTAAGCCATTCAACACTATTGGCTTGATTTTCTCAGCTCTAAAATTGATGGGAAAGTTCTGATGTGTCTCAAGGTGTATTTGGAGGGTTAATCAATAACTGTTGTAAATTTCCCTGAATGTTATAGAAATAGTATGTAAACTTAAGTTGCTGAAAATCAGTTTGGACTGACTACTAATCCACAGACACTACATTTACTATACAGTCTAAGAGGATAAAAAATAAGCCAAAAAGAAAAAAAAAAAAAAGAATAAAATTACGATCTCTGAAGGATGACAAGAAGTCAGCTATGTTACAAGGCTCTGTGGCACTCCTCCCTTTTCCACTGTTTCAGGAGATTTGCTTTCAGATTATTGTTTCTTGATTTCTAGATAGTATCAGTAGTGGTTTTGGTTTGAGAATAAGATAAATCTTCTCAGTGCATCTTTTTCAGTTCTGATTGCCTTACTAGAACAGATTTGGCATTTTGACATTCAGCATATATTTTACGCATTTCTTTACTGTATACATGTTGTTGTGGCTGTGTATACAAAAAAAAAAGTACAAGTGCATTGCTGAGGGGTGTATGTAAGTCAGTGGTTGTGGGGTAAGTGTGTAATGAGGAGAAACATGACATTCCCATAGCAACGTTGGCAAAGCTTTTTATGCTGATGTTGAGCAGAAAATTACGAATGATTTAAAGGACAGGAGAAATAAGCTGTGTCTGATGCCAAAAGAATTTCTTACCTTGCCAGGAACAAGTCAATTTAAGGTCAGTATCAAACCCCAGTGGCTGAATAATGTTAATATAGAGCTAAAGTAAGACATTTACTACTTACATCATTTAGAGTGTATTGCCTTACAAATTAAAACATACAATTTTTGCAAGTATTTCAGAATCATATTACCTGTCTCTTGTCACTCCACAATTATTATTTTTTTTTAAATCCCCAAATGCATATCTTTCTGAAGAGCTCCAATATCAAACCTGAGATGATCCCTTTTTGGCAGTCTTAAAGATACATTAATATAATTTAGTAGTGTTTACAAAAATCCTAACTTATTCCCCAATAGGTTTTACATCTTGCATAGTATTCATCTATTAAATTTTACAGCTGAAGATGTTCTTAATTTTATGACACTAATATTTTTATAGGTGTAAACTGAAATATCTAGACGCCAAATGCAAAACAATTTCTGTCTTGTCTTTTATGAAGATTTCTGTAAACCCTAATGTCATTTTATTGTCACCTGTATTTTTACTTCTGACTGAAATTGCAGAGCAGTAATGTTACTGAGGAATCTGCAAGTGGCAGAAGAGCCTGAAAAAAATCCAGTTTTAGTGTTTTTATCAAACTGTTTGCTGGTTATAGTTTTCTAAACCAGTCATTTCATGCAGTGTGCCACTGTTGATTGCATCATCTTGTATCACAAGAGGAGCAAAACAGCTATTTAGAAATTTTTGCATGAAACTAGTGACATTATTTTAAGATTTTAAAATCTTAAAATCTAACAAACAAAATTAATTTTATCTGCAGTTAACAGCAGCCTCACAAACAATTTTTTAAAGGTCATATTGGAAAGAGGCACTAACAGCGAGTCTTAAAATCTCAGCCCTTTGACAATGATGTGCAGCCATTTATTTTTGCAACCCTTTGCCAGTTACCCTTTATCCTTTTGGCTATGTTTTTTTTTTTCAAAAAAGGAGATTAAACTTAACTTTTTCAATTAAAAATACTTTACCACTACCACTTGGAGTGCTTCAGGGCGTATTGCTTCACCATGAAAATACTAAATTACAGGGATGTATCTATCAGTCTGGGTAGTTCAGCATTACCCACAAGCCAGTGGTTTATTGGCAATGCATTTAATGTTGATACTTTCTATTTCATTGCTGGTATAAAAGCAAAAATGAAGATTTTTCCTTCCTTAGAGTTGTTAGTTACTGACAAAATAATGCCAAAGCAGGCAGAAATTAGAAAGTTGTTCTGAACCACATTAGGCCTAATGATAGCACATCTGCATTGGTTCTTTGATGACAGTGACTACCAGGTCCTTAATAACTCTTATCATAGTCTATGTGTGGCAGGTCAGGCCCTGTGCCACAGTCACAGAGAATCCTTAGTATGAGTGTAATACTTACAGAGATAGGTGTGAAATGCTTCTGTGCAACTGACACACCTCATTCAGTTAACTTCATATGGTTGATTGTGGATACATATTGATTTCTGGCCCTCCCTTTGTTCTTGAAAGCCTTGAGTTTCTTCCTTGTTATCTTTGCCATTTCATTTGTAAATTAATAAATTCCCTGCCTTCTTTTCAGTGTGATCCCAGCCCCCTCCTTACATTAGCAAAGTCATTCATTAATCTGTGTCTTAAGAAATTGTTAAAATAATACAAAAACACATTTTGTTTGATTTTGTACCATTTTTAACAAAATTTTTCAAATATGTGGTATATAACCAAACACTTTTACTCTTCTGTACACTACTACTAGAAAGACTAAAACCTCTCACATTCTTCATCAGCTCAGGAAAACTAAACCTACTGTTAGCTTCCACTTCAGTAGGTGTCACAACAGTTTTTGGTGCACTTTAAGTCAATGTCATAGTTATTATTTTCTGTCAAATTCTCTACATGATTGGACTGAAAACTCCTATGATATTAGTGTTGATTTATTATTCTGATAATTTTGTGAGATGTGAGATTAATTGAAGGATTAGTTTCAAAATACTCAAGTGCCTGAGTTTGCAGATTAGAATCATAGAATCCTTTAGGTTGGAAGAGACCTTCAAGATCATCAAGTCTAACCATGAAGCCAACACTACTTAGTCCTCTGTTAAAACAGATCAGAATCTGTCAGGGTTGGAAGGGACCACAAGGGTCACCCAGTTCCAACCCCTCTGCCATGAGCAGGGACACCTCTCACTAGATCAGGCTGCCCAGGGCCTCATCCAGCCTGGCCTTAAAGACCTCCAGGGATGGGTCCTCAACCACCACCCTGGGCAACCCATTTCAGGGTCTCACCACTCTAATGATGAAGAACTTCCTCACATGCAGCCTGAATCTGCCCACTTCCAGCTTTGCCCCCTTCCCCCTAGTCCTGTCATTACCCAATATCCTAAAAAGTCCCTCCCCAGATTTCTTGTAGGCCCTCTTAAGATACTGGAAGTCCACAATATGGTCACCTAGGAGCCTTCTCTTCTCCAGACTGAACAGCCCCCAATGTCTCAGTCTGTCCTCGTAGGAGAGCTGCTCCAGCCCTCGGATCATTCTCGTGGCCCTTCTCTGGACACGCTCCAGCAGGTCCACGTCCCTCTTGTACTGGGGGCTCCAGAACTGGATGCAGTACTCCAGGTGGGGTCTCACCAGAGCAGAGTAGAGGGGGAGAATCCCCTCCCTCCACCTGCTGGCCACACTTCTCTTGATGCAGCCCAGGATCTGGTTGGCTTTCTGGGCTGCAAGTGCACACTGCTGGCTCATCTTGAGCTTCTCATCCACCAGCACCCCCAAGTCCCTCTCCTCAGGGCTGCTCTCCAGCCAGTCACTGCCCAGTGGAATGCGAAGGTGAGCAAAAAATGTCTCTCCATTTACAGTGTAATGCTCCCATAGCCAAGTGGATAACCTTAGAAGTAGGACATAGAAATTAGGCATTTTTATCACAACATGGCATGAAACACTGAACCTCCAGTTATAATTGCATAGATGAATTTCCTATAGATTAATTCCACAATCCTCATAATTCCATACCTGTGAAAAATGTATTTGACCTGTTAATTTGCTCTGTTAACACTAAAAGTGCTAAAAATCCATGTAGTGAGCCACTGGAACGCAACGTTTAAAATGGTGGACAGGAACCACGGGAAAATTTCCACACTTATTTCTTTCTGGGTTTTGGTTAAACCAGAGGATGGTCAAATGATTTGTAAGTAAATATAAAGTGTTCTAAAATGTAAATATCTAGTATTTTTTTTTAAAAAAAGGACAGGAAATCTGAAGCAAGGTTAGTGACAGTATATTATTTCTGTTCTAAAGGCTCTGTCTTTTGTTATATTATGTCCTAAGTGTTAATTTTGCCATAAAATGCATTCTCAATGCAGCTATAGGTAAAATTATTTACAGTCTGTTCAGTGTTATAGGAAGTATACTTGGCTGAAAAGGGAATTAGTAAATTAGGATCGAATATTATTAGTGGAATATTTTTCCTTATCTTTGTAGTGGTACTGAGTTTTCTACACCAGTGTTTTTCTATCTACTCATTGTTTGGGACCTGTTGCTTTATGCTGAAGAATTAGTAACTATATTTTGGAGCTCAACTGTCTTTTTCCGTGTAGTCAGGAAAAGAAAATCAAGCCAGTGAACTTTGATCTTTGCTTTCCTCAATGGAATAATGTTCAGTTTTACATTATACTTTTTAATTTACAGGAGGGCAAGCACAAATGAAATACATTACTAGTTTCCGATTAGCTTCCTGCACATGCTATTGGAAGAGTACAATGCTGCCTTTATGTGAAGATGAAATCCTAAGCTTATCTCTTCTCAGCATTAATGACAGAACTTGCTGACCAATATATTAAAATGATATACAAGAAAAACTGCTTCCTTAGCTGTTCATACTGAGTCAAATTCACTCATTAGAATTCTATATCTGGATGTACAGACTGCAAAATGTGGGGATTTAAAATCAACATATTAATATTTACAGAAAATGTGTCTTTTGATATTTCAGAGTAATGATTTTCAGCATGAAGTTCTGCCTTCAGTAAAATCAGAAGAATTTCTTCCTCTAATGGGAACAGAATGCCACGGTCATGTCATCCTCTGTCCTATCTGCTGATTTGTCCTGACACCTTGAAGAGCCACTTTCCTAAGAACTAGTGTCTGTTTCTGTAAAATGAGCTTGTGAAAGGTTGCTTTTGTTGCAACATAGTGAGACAGAGTTAAGTAACTGCAATTCTTTTTAGATTCTTCAGTGACAGACACTGTTTTAGAACTCATTCATCAAGAATCATCATATACACACATTTTTGGCTAAACACTTGGCCAGATGATTTAGCTTTCAGATTTAATAAAGGTTTGTAGGTTGCCATCACTTCAAAGTTCCTAAATTTTGTATTTTAATGAAAACATTTTTTAAAGACTAGTTCTCAAAAAATCTTAAACATAATATTTAGCACAACATTGCTGACATGTAAGTCCTCAGTGCTGGGATGCAACACTGGGGCACCTGTGGAAGAAAGTTTCATTCATGAACTGGGTTTTTAGATAGACAGGATTCTAGATGACCTTTAGAGGTCCCTTCCAACCCAATACATTCCATGATTCTACATCTCAGTGAGAAACAGAAAACCAAGAGTCTTTCAAATCTTTTGCAATCTGACATTAAATCCAAGGACTTTCAGCTGGAATTATGTTTATGTACACAGTCTCAGGACCACCTACCAGCCAGCTAGAGCAGTCCCTACTCAGTCATCTCAAGGAAAAAATTTCCTACAGAGAAAACATCTGTATCCTGTGCAATCTTATCAGAATTCAACTGTGACTGAGTTCAGCATTTTGTGATGTAGCAGGGGAGACCTTTGGTACAGCTAGATTCAGAGCTGGTACCTAACATCTGTCCAACTTTTGACTATTTTAGATCCATAAAGTGGGAGGTGCAGATCCTTCAGCTGAAGGATTCACAAATTATTCAAGTTGGAGAAGATTACTCAGATATTTTGCTTTGGAGACAGGTTTGGGGAAAAGGGATAATGGGATATTATATTAAAACCAGACAGTGGTACCATCATTGAAAGTATCTCCAACTGTCACTTTTTATTATAAGCTTCATAATGTGGAAGCAAGATATATAGATTAGATACTTTGGATACATGAGATGAATTGTCTTTGGGAGAGGTACCTCTGTACTCACTGTAAAAGGAGCTTAAGGTGACAGACTTCAAATCTGGTAGCTAACTTCTATGTATCTAAAGCTTGATGTCTTTTCTTCTTGCTTTCCGTTTTCAGACATGATGCATTACAAGAGTGAACCTGGTGACAGGAGAAAAGGAGATGGGTAACAATATGCTCAGGTGCACCTAGCAGGAAGTGGACAACCCTCAGCTCTGCAAGCTCCCAAATATGGGTACCAAACAATGCCTGCAAAAACAGCAGTCCTCCGATCTGGCCTCCTGTATGTCCTAAAGATTCAGCTGTGCTTGAAGACTCATGATAGCTCTATGCAAGTGATAAGCATATTGTCGATTGAACAGAATAGGGGGAAAAAAAAAGGTAGAATTACAGAGAGAAAAGACAACCCTCAGCTCTGCAAGCTCCCAAATATGGGTACCAAACAATGCCTGCAAAAACAGCAGTCCTCCGATCTGGCCTCCTGTATGTCCTAAAGATTCAGCTGTGCTTGAAGACTCATGATAGCTCTATGCAAGTGATAAGCATATTGTCGATTGAACAGAATAGGGGGAAAAAAAAAGGTAGAATTACAGAGAGAAAATTAAAATCCCCCAAACATGAACTGAAAAGTTGTGGCTGGTGATTAAAAAGATCCCCTAGGTTTGTAAATGATAGCAATTGTGTCTGAAAGCATACAGTCCCCATAAGCTTGGTGCTCCTCAGTCTGTAATCAGAACAAGCCCCAGGCTTGTTGGCTTGGACAGACATTTTTTGCAGAACTGTCATTACAGTGTGTCTTTAATTTCCAACACCTGATGCAATAGGTTTTCAGTTGCCATTGTTCATCGTTCATCACTACCCACTGCTTCAAAAACATCACCTCCAGCGACAGAAATGAATGGTTTGAAAACAAAAGGTTTCTGTGCACCTTTTAACAATCGAAAGCCTTTCAGTTTTTCATTTGCATTCCATTTGTTACACTCAGGTTCAGTTTGAGCAAGAGTGTTACTGTAAATAACTACATTTTTTAAAAAAGCAAAGCAGTATGAAACTTGAACAAGAGTGTTCAATAACCGGCTATCCCACTTCATGCCCTTGTTTGTACTAAAGATAACTAGATCAACACTTCCACAAGTTGCATGCTCAGGTGCCCTCTAGAGAGATTATCTTATTTAGCATACATATACATGTATATAAAGACTGTATAAGACCTTTCTCCCTGGAACCCTTCTAGGTTTGGCTTTTACAATAGACAAATAAGTATGTACTGTACAACATCAATAGTAGTGATTTGTAATTCAGGGAACTGCCAGAAAGCACGGCAGACATTTTATTTCGCTAAGCACTGTGCAAAAATTATAAGAAAGCAGTTTTGGTGCAGAAGTTTATAAATTAATTTACTGCATGCAAATCTGCTACTCAGAGCTTATGAAAGGATTTGTAAGATCAAACGAGGCAGAGGCCCTGTTTGTAAATAGGACTTAAGTTTTGTTAAATTAATAAGCAACCCTCAGTAGACACCTTTATCTTGTTTCTGTTTAGTTTATATTTGTCCCCCATGAATTCTGCAGTCCAGGTAGGACTTGCTCTTTTTTGCTAAGCTGGCCACAGTTGTCAGGAGAGAAACTTTCCTCACCACAGCTAAATCCTAGTTAGTCTCTGAGAAAGGCTACAACAAAAACCAAGAACCACTCAAGGTAATCCAGCAACCAAGCATAACTGTAAAACTTCATGAACTCCTGACTCAGTGATATTCATCGACAGTGTCTCCAACAACATATTTCTGCTGAAACAGTGCTGGTCAAAGCAAGGCTGGCTTTCACAGGTGATATAAATATGGCTAAATGGTCACATTTGAACCCAGGATGGCACCAATCTCAGCACAAGCACACTGCCCATGCAAGCATGTGTGGGACACTGTGGAGCTATTCAGCATTTACAGTGCTCAGCCATGAGAGGAGACTCACAGTTCCCTTTGCTGGTTCCTCAGGCCAGGGGAAGAACAGTTCTGCTGAAACAGTGTCCCCTGCCTACTAATCTACTTATTCATGTGCAGGTCTCCCATCTTCCTTCTACCTAGCCACTTCTGTTTGAGCATCTTTCACCGTGTTCAAAAAGTCTTTACACGCAGGGTTTATGCAACCTCCTAGTGCATAGCAAGGTTCTTCCTGTTAATAATAGATGGCAAGCATTGTTGTCTCAGTGACCTGAGCATTAATACATTCTCCACTCCCACTGAGTCACCTAATGAGTCCCTGTTAGCTGACAGGCATCATTCAGATAGAGACAACCTCCACTATTCCTTGGAAAAATTCCTCAATTCCTCCTTGAACTTAGTTGTTTTTTGTTGGTTTTTTTTTTTTTTTGTGTTTTTTTTTTTTTTTTTTTTTTTTTTTTTTTTTTTTTTTTTTTTTTTTTTTTTTTTTTTTTGTTTTTGTTTTTGTGTGTGTCTTTTTTTTTTTTCTCCCTTTTTTTTTTTCTTGATTTGAAATTCTTTTCTTGGTGTTTTCTGTCCTTTCACAAAAGCATTTTGAATCCTTGAGTTGATAACTATCGGTCTCAACATTCTGTTTTTACTTTTCTTATCTTGCATAGCTTTACCTTACATGGTGTTTTTTAGCTTAAGCAACTGATCTTTGTGTGAAATTGAGCTGACATCACACATCTGTGAGGCACAAAACTGAATCTTCAGCCACAAACAGCTGAACCTCAAGGCTGTGAATTACTAGCCTATTGAGAAAGCCACCCTGTAGCAGTTTCTCTACTACAGCCTTGACATTTTGAAGAGGGTGTCATGAAGAGGAATGTTTTGAAAATATACAGGTGGCAATCAAAATTGCAGGTTGTGTATGGAGAATCATTCTGTACACAAAGCAGAGCCGCAAATTACACTTTCATCTCTGATGCTTGGAGCATGATATTCAACTTGTAGATGTCTGATAATAAGGAGCACAGGACCCAAAACTCAAGGAAAGGTGTAAGTCTTTGAAGGACTACTGGCTTCACAGGCTGTTAATTTGCCTTGATCTCTCCTTAAACTCAACCAAATTCCCTGCCTTTTTTTTTTTTTTTTTTTTTTAAGCAGGCATCTGGCTCATCTTCCCAGGTCTGCTGAAGCCACCATTTCCCTTTCAGCTCCCTGGTCAAAATTGCCATAGAATTAATAATTCCTTAGCTGCTGAAATGGATAAAGAAGGCTGCTGGAGCCTCCAGTTCATCTTGCACTTTTCATTGCCTTTCATAATAATGACTGCAGGATGGAAAGGCACACTTTGCTCAGAAACACTTTATTGTCAGAGTCATTTAGATGTTGCAACCCTTTTTCTTGGTGTTGGTCGTTCAAGGGATCTGGTAACAACAGGACTTGTTCTCTCCAGGACCTTTGCATGAGCCCCCATAATGGACTGTCCTTGTCCCAGTTAATAGGCTGATCTAGAAGAAACAGTGGGCTTTTGCACTTTAGTGGAGCTATCCTTTGGGTGGAAATTTGTTGTTTTCTTTCTTTTTTGTTTTCATGAAGTCTCAGAGCCTAGCTGGCACCTCAGGCTCATCTCCTGGTGAGCTGGTAGAGCACTTCTGAATATCTATTTATGGGTGAGTATTCTGGCCACATCCAGTTTTACATTGGAGCTATTCCATGTGAAGTATGAACATAGGCTTGAGAAAGTGAAAGTGCACTTGAAAAATCCACCAGTTCTTCCTGTTTTTCTTCAGCCTTTCTCATGTTTTGCTTCATTAGAAGAAATCCTGGACTTGTGGACTATAATGTACTTGCAGAATAACTTGGAGCCATGTATCAATTCCCAGGAGATAGTTTACTTTTTTTATCTTTTTCTCTTTGCTTGGCTTCTAGATGATTAAATGTTAGATTCATGGAGATCATACTCATTAGAGTAGGCAGCTGAGCAGTGTATTCTTTGCACACATCTGGTGTGAAAGGAGGGAATGAGTCCTTTAAGAGATGTAATAGTACTGTTTATTTTTGTCTACTATGTGTTGCTTAACTTCTATTTCAACTTTCTCTAAAAAAAGCTCGTTTGATCTCATCTTGCCTCTGTTCTGTATCATATCAAAAATAGCAAAAAGAACTGCTTGAAGAATTAAAATAATTTCTGTATGTCATAAAATTCCTGCATTTATGAAGGTTTTGCCCTATTAGATTTAGAAGATGATATTTAGGGTCTGGTTTTGAAATATTTTGCTTAAATGAATATCTACTGCACTAGTTGCAAAAAGTGGTTTTAATGTTTAATTTTTTGAACATATAACCAAAATTAGTTCATTAATGTTATGACCAGAAAAAAAAAAAAAAGGGGGAAACAAAAACACTTTACTACACTGTTTGGAGAATGTGGGGAAAGTGAGATTAAATCTACTGCTTGTACTAAATAAATCTTATTCTTGAGATGCCAATGAGTTGGATTTTTTTTTTTTTTTTATTTAGGATTCAGTCACTCATCACCTTTATATGGAATTAAAGTTGCAAAATACTTGTGGAAATCAAGCCCTGTTTCATTATTTAAAACAGGATACCTGTTTACAGTTGATGTTTTAGTATTGAGTCTGTATGTTCTTCAGCCCTGCTGAGCATAAACTGTCCAGGGATATAACAAACAAAAGACAAAGACCTGGACATATAAATCTACAAAACTGCTATTATTACTGTAATAATGCTAGGTTACTAGTAGAGGCTCAGTAATTTTCCAAATTGGGGAATAAAGTATTTTATAATCCACAGCATTCACAGTATGTGATACATAAGCATAGCATGCAGAATGTTATGGCTGTGATCTGGGCCTTCCTGGGAGTTTGTTGTACATTTATTTGTGCCCTTTTTTTCATGTAATGGCACAATTCCACATTACTGTTCCATCCTCTTTGAGATGGTGGCAGCCATTATCAGTCTGACAGATATTACTTCTCCCAGTTTAAAAATTCCTTTTTTTATGGGTGAGCTTTGCTTCTTGCTCCCTTACATTAACACTGGGAACACTGTAGTTTTATTGGTTCCTCTGTTTTCTAGTGTTCATTTTTTATGTAGGCTATTCCATATGAAGTGCAAAGATAAGTCCAGAAACTGAATGAATTTTTCACAGTTCCAACAAGTTTCAGCAGCTCATAGCTATTTAGCTTATTTATAACTGTCTGGTAGACTGTTTTATGTAACATTTAGTACAGGCTTTCACAGTTCCCAAGACAAATACTGCTGTTTACTGAAATGACCAGCAGAAGCACAGAGCAGCTTAAAACATATTCATTCATTTATTACTTTTTTTGTGAACTGGGGGTATTTTCTAAATTTTAATTCATGTAAAAACCTTGATATAGTCCCTGAACAGAACTTCTTGAAGGTCAGCTAAGAAAATCTGAAGAAATAATAGGAAAGTTTCACTTTTTGATTGCTTAACACATGAGATTTTAGAAAAAGTGAGGTTGTCATCATACACCAAGCGGTAAAACTAAATTTTCAGTAACTCTTCTTTCCTTTATGAAGAAAAACTTTTAAGGATCCTCCAGAATCAATTCTCCCAGATATTTCCTTGATAATTCTTTCCACTATTACATGGCATATTCCATGAAAGATTACTGCCAGGAAACATGATTTAACTGCTGAGATAAGGGAAGGACTTATGAATCAGTTTAAAGTATGGGTAGGAGACTAGTGACAAAGCGTGTTAAAAAAAGTAATTTAAAAAAAAGAAAAATGGTTTGGCCTATAGACTGAAATCTGTGATTATCAAAGGAGTACAAGGGGATATAGCAACATAACTCAGTGAAATCTTAGTTATCAGTGCATTGTTACAGGAAACAAAAATCTTAATGTTAGGATAGACAAACTGTAGCCAAAAAAAAAAAAAAAAATCTCTAGCATCACTTATCTTTAGTGAGAAAAAGTCAGGACTGGAATATTAGCACAGAGCCTGATCAGTGAAGATGTCAAGAGGAAAACATTGTATATGGAGCACTCCAGAGAGTTGAGAGAGAACAGTGAGATTTGCTAAGTGAAATACAAAAGGAAGAGAACTGAGGGATGCTGTGGGAGAATTCTATCCTAGATCCCTGCACTAGTAGGTAGATCATGGTTTTCTTTGAATATAGGATAAATATCAGAAAGTGGGATTGGTAGTAGCAATAAACTTTCATTACTTGATTGCTTGTTGAAGAAACTACAGTATTTTTTTTTTTTTTAAAGAGACATTTCAAAGAAGATGTTATTTTAGGTTTAATTCCAACTTGCTTTTGACTAAGTTACAATTACTGACAGAAAAAATGGAAACTGGAAAAGGCAGCTTATGTGAAAATGACCATGAAACAACAGCATTCATGCTACCAGAGAAAAGAAACAGCAACATTGGCAACAGATTTTAAAAAAAATCAACAAAACATGCATCTCAGACTCAGATTTCATAGATCAGTCCTGGCAACAAAGATCTCATGAGAAAAGGGGGTCTGGGACGGTTGGCAGTTTCCAATAGACACTATTAAAATCCTCTGAATACATGGGCTATTAAACATAAACATTGCAAATACAACCACCACCTCAAGAAGACTTTGTGCTGAATATTACTGAAACTGCAGGTTAAACGTTCTTTCTCAGTGACTCTACCACTGGTTTTTATGAGATGAATCTTTCCTTGAATCCAGTGTGACTATTCTTGTGTGCTAATGTTGACAGTGATTTACCTACCTCAAAGAAAGTGAAAAAATTACATAGCACATAATCTAGCTGCCTACTCCAAGTACATAATCTAGTTATTTTAACAGTTATGAAGGGCACTTGGTCACCACAAAAAGATTCAAATTAACTGACTTTTTTTTCACTTTGTTATAGGTCCCTGAATTCTGTTCTGTTTTTTTTTTAAGCTGGTCTTCAGCTGACCACTTGCCCAGTATAGAATGATATTATCATTAACAGTCAGACCAGTAGCCAAATGTCTCCCTGCACTCTCATATCACACAACAGAAAACCAAAGCACCAGAAAAACAGAGGGAGGAACAAGTCAAGGCACTCACCCACCATAGTGGACATGAAGAAGGGAAAAAAGCAGCCAAGGAGCCAAGCTGTGGGCAATGACAGCAGCCAGACCACGAGCCCAGTTATACAGTAGGGACTCAGAGACACCTTAATGCTCTGGCCTTGTTGTCCTGGGAACTCCACTTGCTATGAAGAGACACTGAACCTTTTCAATAGCCAAAACTCACACACTATACAAGCAAACCTCCCAACCCAACTGCAAGCAGAGTCAGTTCTTATAGAGGTGGTTTCTTTCCCCACCTTCAAGTTAATGTGGAAGGTGGGGGCACCTGGTGGTGATCTCTTAATCAGTTCCCACCCAAGGCTGGCCAGACCCTGGGTGCAAACCAGTCAGGACGGTTTTTCTTGCCTGGTTGTGGACATCATTCATACACCAACCCTCATTCAGGGCTGGGGGTTTAACCCCAGCACTTCAGCTGCACCCTGAACTTAACATGCAATCCATTAAGTCAGAAAGAAAAAATTGTAATGGCCATCAAGTTTCTTTGAAAATTTTTTCCTGTTAATTTAGGTGCTTCATTTTTTTTCCAGTTTTACCTATGGACAGACATTTCTATGTGGTGTTTGTCTATGTGGTGTTTGTCTTTTATTTCTTACTGTAGTCAATGTGAATAATTGAGTCCTACTTTCTTTGTATTAGTACAATTGTTTGCAGAAAGCTATTGTATCTTTTCTAAACATGTTTCTCTCATAACATACTCCCAGATTCTCTTTTTTTTTTTTTTTTTCATTCTCTCCCCTTGCTTCAGCACTTTGCATTTTCCATGACATTTATTATTGTGCAACTGTGCTCTGAATTCTGTCTTTGTACCACTTTGTATGAACCTCTGCAGAGGCGTTCAGGACTGCTTAAATCCATTCTAACACTTTAACAGCATGAATATAGTTTTGATTGTTCTGGCAGCTCTCTTGAGATTAGTTTTGTGGTAGAAATAGAGTAATTTCCAAATTTAATATTGCTTCCTTTCTCCCACTCTGGTGGTTCTGTTAGCCCACTGCTCCACAGTTCAGTATGATCTTGTAGTTTCCCCTCTCAAGCTGCAAAGTTCAACAGCTCAGTACAACCAACTAGCTGGTCAAAACTTAATAGCCTAATTTCCAAGAGAACAAAATTGCAGACTATCCAGAGATACAAAATTATCCACTGAGGCCAAAATCTGCCAGTGCACTGTTGTATCTAAACCATCCAATTTCATAGATGTTGCACCTGTTAGAAAATTACAGTGGCCTTTACTATAGAAAGGAAATTTCAAGACTCAGTGCCAAATCACAAGATGTTGTTGAAGCATAGTGTTTAAAGGCTTGGTAATTTTTATAGCATGGTTTTTTTTGACCGTGGTTCTCATGTAACAATCTAATTTGGTGACACATCAGTATTCCTTGAGTGACAATGAAAAGACACTTTACCAATTCTTTAACCCCTTTCATGAGCCATTTTCAGTAACCTTGAACAACATCAGCTTTCTATATGGACATATCAGAAAATAGAGCATAATTAATGTAACACTAATATTCAGAAGAAAATAACATTCAGTGGAATGTTAATTTCTTTCAATTTTTTCTTTCAGTTCTTTCAAAATTGTCACTGATTGCACTGAAGAAGAGTGTGAATTGCTAATACTTGTGAACTCAGTATGCAAATCTCAGACTCTCCTCATTGACCATGAGGGCTGCTAAGAAAGATATTGTTACTTGGTTTTGTATATCAGCACTTCAAAATATCAAACTTAATTGTCTGGTATGTGGTATGATGTCTTTATGTAGACCTCAAGCAGTTTTCATAACATATTCTTATTAATAATTTCTTTCTCAGGCTTTAAGCAGATGTGAAAGTAGGTGATATTTTGAGGTATTCTCAGCCCATCTAGTGTCAGCCCTTGCACCACTAGTAACCCAGGAGGTTTTGTAGCTGGCACAAGGAAAAATCCTTCTCCAGGAGGCAAAAATAAATTTAGGCTTCTTAACAGTCAGAGCAAACAATGTTTATTTGAATATGTCAGGAAAATCATATCAGTAGGGAAAAGAACAGATCAGATGCTGCACAAGTGGAGGAGAGTCATGATCACCAGCTAGCTATGCAATCAGTCAGAGTAGGAACCCCTGAGTGAGCAACCATTTCTGCCTATTACCTGAATGTAAGCACAGCATGCAAGTCGTTTGTTTTGTACTTAGGCTTTTAGACTGGAAAACCTCTATCCAATATTCCTACTACAGCATTTCTGTTAAATCGTGCAGCCTGAATGCCAGCCAGTGAATTGTGTGCAAATATTCCTTAGTATTTTTAGGGTTTTTAATTTTAACACTTGGCATTGGATTTGCATGTATTTCCTTGCTTGTTAGGAATATATTAAGTCAGAACATGCTTTTTAAAAAAATTATTGGAAATTTTTTCTGCCTGTGAATATTTATTCTGAATATTTCAAAGGCTTCTGCCAAATATATATATACATATATACACACACACATATATATATATATTGTTTTGTTAGCCAAGTATATACATGTTAAATATATTTAATTATTTTCTCCCCTTAGAAATTTTAGGGTATTCTTTTAAAGCAAATTGGTTATTATGTATATTATGTCTATTTGCAGGTAAATTCAGCTGCCATTTTGATATATGGACAGAGTAGAAGATGAGCTGTTAAGGCAATGAGGATGTCCAATGTTAATATCCGATTATTTACACTTTTTTCTTCATTGTCAATATAGGTGTAAAGTACTGCCAGTTTAACAGATTATCAGTGTTCCATGTCCATATCAGTGACAAGTTTTTCAGTGTGCTTTTCTAAAGTCACTTTTCCTCAAAATACAATTGCAATGAGCATAGTGTACTCTACCCTTGTTAAGTTAAAGCAGTACAAGCTGAAGTCTGTGCTGCTTTTAGCACTGGCGCTAGGCAGTTAAACATAGAAGGATCTTTTCTTCTAAAGGCTCATCATGCAAATAGGATGCAAGGGAGAGAACAGCAGTGCTACCAAAACCCCAAGCGCTTTTACTTGCCAGTGACAGTGCTGTCTGTCTCCTACCAACAGGCTGAGTTTGAAGGACAAAACTCTATGATATTACTGATTAATTATAGCTGCTATATGAAACTTAATTAAATTAATAACTTGACCAAGATCAACCTTCTGAAAGCCTTCTAGAGCTATTAAAAGGCAGCCCTATCTCCAGACTTACAGTTTTATTTCTTCCCTTTGCTTTATCAAAGAACTCCTGTAACGAATTAAATCTTGATCCATCACTGGCTCTACACAGGGATAGCTTTTGATCCAGAAGCTCACAATACACAGCTCACATGTATGTTAGAAGTTACTCTTGAAGTGTGAGAAAGAGAAGGAGAAGAGAACTTCTCCTCTTTGAATGGTAGGCAGTGGCTTTTCTTTCATATAACCTTGGAGCTTAATCTTTACTTTTGAATCTTGCAAAAGATTGGTGCTGAGTGCTGAAGCCCATTGTAAAGCAATTATCCTTGATGCTCCCATTTCCTGCAGTTCCTTTCAAGAGAATGACATTGTACAGAACTATGAATCAAGTATCCCTCACCTTGAAGCCAGACATTCATCCATTTAGATGAGTTAAAAATCAACATTTGAGAAAACTGGTCTAGCTGCAAATGGCAATAAAGCCTAAAGTGTTTTCAAAGCAAACTAACAGCAGTAAAGCAAGCTGATGAACTGATGACCCATCACTGAAATGCCAAGGATCAGCAACTGAGAAAAACTATGCTATTTGACGAAGTTCACTCTTGAAGAATGTGAGTGGTGGAAGGGTCTTACTCTTGCTGATATGTGTGCACAGGCAAGTGTTCCTGCACCTCAGGGATTTTAATTTTTTTTTTTATATACTTTGATAAGCTACTAGAGTTTGAGTGCGGAAATCTATTACAACACAATTGCCCTGGCTGTTCTGTGTTCCTTTATAGTTCTGCTATGGAGCTGAGGTACCTGCACAAAGCATTATATTACTCATTAGGATGACTCTCCTCTTGAATACATTTATTTAAACAAAACCAACTCAAACCCTTAAATATTCATGGCA